>NW_004798794.1:66145-67285 GCF_000002075.1 Aplysia californica | reverse complement strand
ATCTATCTATCTATCTATCTATCTATCTATCTATCTATCTATCTATCTATCTATCCCCCGACCCCGCCAAACTACTCAATCGATCCTTGTGTGCAGTTTTCTTGAGTGATCTACATAAGACACAATAAAAATGCACTTTGAAAGTTTCATTATCTCTTTGATTCCAGATGTTTTGTTCCGAGTTTTCATGGATCTCCACTTAGGGGGCGTTTTTGAGGGTACCAATCTCGTCAACCTTTAAATCTACACCAGATCCCGAGCAACACTCTATTTCCCCCATATTGACAATGACAAAGACAATGACAAAGTTTATTCGTCTCGCAGGGAGAAATTTGGTCTTGGTCGTTTACAATAGCAGTAGATGTTGCTAAGCTTCGGTGCACTCACGCATACGCTCAACGGGACAGGGCATTAGTCAATACATGTCTCACGTGATGAAACACACGCTTCGTAAAACTCTCTCTCTCTCTCTCTCTCTCTCTCTCTCTCTCTCTCTCTCTCTCTCTCATTTGTAGCACTGTGTGTTCAGTAACCTCACTGCAGTTAGTACGAATGAATTTCTATATTTGTCTGTTCTTGATTTTTTAAATGAATCGTTTACTGCGGGTCGATAATTGAAATTCCGAAGGATTTGAGTGCTCACACAAGCAAATCCTTCACTATCTGACTGAGTAATAAAATAAATAGAGCCATTTTAAGGTAACACCATTTGCAGCCTCAAATTGGATGCGCCAAATTGTAACTGTGGAATCCCTTGCGAACCGAAAGAGTTATTAACTAACCATTACTGTCCACACCGTAACGCATTCCTCCGAGTTCTAAGAATAGTATGAGAGTGGTCAGTGTTGACGCCAGCTGTCAGCCCCTTCTTGACCGTTATGTTTTACCTTGTCAGACCAGTTTGAAACGGTCATTTATGTCCACTCAGCCGATTAATTCTCTCCATCAACAATATCGACCTCTTTCTTGCATGGAATCAAGTCATTTTCCCATGGGCAAAAAATGTAGGTGTACCGTACTAATGAATGAGAGAAATTATAGCGGTTCGGTGAATAATCATCTATCTATCTATCTCTCTCTCTCTCTCTATCTATCTATCTATCTATCTATCTATCTATCTATCTATCTATCTATCTATCT
>NW_004798794.1:61325-62608 GCF_000002075.1 Aplysia californica | reverse complement strand
GGGGGGGGTAGTGTTCTCTTCTTCCTTAATTGACTTTAAGTGTTATTATGTTTTTAAAGAAACGTATTGTTTTTTGGCGGTATATGGCTGCAAATGGGGTGATGGCGGGTAAAACATAAGTGAACAAAACAACAACCAACAGCTTCAGTAGTGACCTCAACAACAGCAGCATCAGCAAAAAACAACAACAATCTAAAACAAACATTACAGGTATAACAAACTATGACAACCACAAGAACAATGAGAAGAACGTCATCACCAACAACAACAACAACAACAACAACAACAACAACGACAACAACAACAACAATAACACCACCACCACCACCACCACCACCAAAAACAACAACAACCGCAAAAACAGCCACCAAATCCTTACAACGATTCGAATGTTGTATCGTCGCCTTTTCTTTGACATTTCGTAGAACAGAATTCCCTTCGTGCCCTCCCTAGGCCTTCTCAGTGCCCCATCTTAGCTTCGTCTCGGTGTCGGTTACGCCTCGTACAATGTGTAAAGATTTGGAACCTAAAGAATTACAGCTGCATTGTCGTAGATCGAACCGTGTGTCTTTTGCCAAATTTTTAGGACGTACCAACACGTCGGCTGCTTTATGCAAGGAACTCGCATCTCCTACATTTGGAGAATGGGATAGGGAAGGAGGTTGTGTTCCATGATTCGAAAATACCGCCTCCTTCATAACGCATATTATCTCAGTCGCTTTTATAATTTGTAACCCTGAGTAATAATGTATAACAGAAATAAGTTTCAGTAAACTCTCCTTCACTAAAAAGAGAGAGAATTTTAATTGATTCTGTACGTTTCTTTTCTTGATTGCTTGTTTTTCTGTCTGTGTGTTTGTTTGTTTGTTTTCTTGTTTGTTTGTTTGTTTTCTTGTTTGTTTGTTTTCTTGATGTTTTTTTGTTATTGTAATTTTTATAAATTAAATTTTCGAGACTTACAAGGTTTTCTTTAGGTAGGACGGGGTGCCGTGATGTAGGCGTGTACACGGCTCACAAAGACAATTATTGTGTCCAGATCTGGGCGCACGATCGGTCGTTTATGGCGTACAGAGTATCTAAACCCCCTTCGATCACGGTTAAGGTAATTGATCTTATCAGTCGTAAACCAGCGGCTTTTGTATTGGTTTTTGCTGGCCACGAAACGTCGAAGAACCTCAATGACAACGTAGATTTTTGGCAAAGAGGAAGGTTCATATATATACGTGTGTGTGTTTATATAAACATATTATATATACATACATATATATAAATATATATATATA
>NW_004798794.1:44621-61086 GCF_000002075.1 Aplysia californica | reverse complement strand
TGTGTGTGTGTGTGTGTGTGTGTGTGTGTGTGTGTGTGTGTGTGTGTGTGTTCTCCACGTTCTTAAAGAGTTGTAGCGATATCATACAGGTTGGTCGTGGTTGGTCTTGGGATCTCTTCGTTTGAGCGCATATCCAAACTTACAATCTCTACGTTTGTTCAGTGTCTTCATCAGTCATTGGTCATTGTATAGTTGAACGCCTTTTACCACACTGTATACTGTTTTAGAATCCTGACCTGTGAATTTAAGGTCCAACTCCGATGATGCAGAGCCAAGTTGGTTGGAGAACCTTAAAGTCGCATCCTCCCTTTCAAAAACAACAACAACAACAACAACAGCAGCAACAACAACAACAACAACAACAACAACAGCAAAAACAATAACAACATCATCAACAACAAACAACCAAAAAAAACAACCCCGAAGTCATAATGCCCACTGGGATGCGAATAAGGGCTATCTGCTCGGAATTCCAACATGATACCAATTGAGCTAATGGTTCGCCCTCAGCGTCGTCATAGACACACACAAAAGACCAGTTTGATTCCCACATGGGAAAGCTTATCTTGGGCCAACCTCCGTCTTTCTGCGTTAGGGATGCTGTATCTCGCTACATCTGGTTTGCACTGAAAGCCAGTGCCGAAGCAGCTCGTATCCCCGAGGGCGGTGTTATAGCTTGTAACAAAAATATTGCCGATGTTTGACGCAGGACATCTCAAAGACTACCAAACCGATCACCTTCATATTTTGAGAAGAGCTTAGTATCCATCTCATCCACTCATTGGGAAATGCAATAAATTTTCCGAAATTGTGGCTTGTTAATTAATTACGATGTATCATTACTAATTCAATACAAGTTTTACAGTAATCACGTGCTGATTGGACAAATTGCTAGTTTCTCGGATGTTCATAGGCGTCGCTAGTTCTGAACAAATTTCATAACCATAATCTGAAGCGACATTGATGGTTACACAGACAGACAGACAAACCTATAGAGAGATAGTGACAGATCTAAGGGACACATTTTAACACTCATCAATTTTTCGGAATCAGATTTATTGTCAATCGGGTTGATGGGTACACTAGGCTGCTTAGGGAAATTTAATCCACCATTTATCCAGTATCTTTCCTCTGTTGCTTTGACATGGCCTTCACACTTTTGCCAAAATTCTCTGGTTATACTTGATAAGGCCTGCTTTGTGTGTCGCTTAAAGTCATGGAGTTTAAATGTTGTGTGTGCCAAAGCAACCTTTTTCTTCATCTCAGCCCAGATTAATTCAATAGGGTTAAGCTGAGGGTGGTAAGGGGGCGCCTAAGACGTGTGTGACCATGTTCTTCCAGGTACTTGTCTACTCGAAAAACGTCTATCTGGCTCTGTTTGCTGGCGTTCACAATTTCTAGGAGATCCTTTTTGGTTTTCGCTGCACTATGGTCGATCTCATGCTTATAAAGCCAGGCTATTATAGGGCCTTTGTTCATAGATTTTGTAGGGACTTTATCACCAGGATTAGTTACATTATGATATGATGCATTGTCCATAACCAGGCATGATTTTTTACCTAATGAAGGCACCACGATGTAACTAATTCAGTTTTCAAACTCGTTACTATCCATGTCTTTGTGATAGTTGCCATTTTCATCTTTCGACTTTGACTCAAAAACCAGTTCACAATTATTCACTAGTCCTCTCTCATGGCTTCCGATATGCGCCATTATAAGACGTTTACCTTTTCCAGTCGGAATGACTCTCCGTTGGGTGTCAGATTGCCATTCTTTGGTGCACGTGTGGTGGGCATTGATGTAGGACTCGTCAAGAAAATAAATGTCAACGTTGTCTTCTCTAAGCTGTTTTAATTTTGGTAGGTACTTCCCCCTCAGTACAACCATGTTCTTTGACTCACAAATTACGTCTTTGGATGTTTTAGTCTTCTTGAAACTGAAACATGGACTCTTCACATTGCGCCATAAAGTCTGTTGATATTCGAATCGTCATAAGTGTTCTAAGTGTGAAGTACTGGTTATCACTTAACACCTTTCCAATAGCGCGTCCCACGAGATCTCTGTCAAAGGTATCAAATTTAACAGGTCGGCCTCTCTTTGTCACCTCGACGTCTTCGGTTGCATTTGCCTCCGATATCCATCTGTTCAAAGTCCTGTCACTTAAATCAAGCAAATGTTTAGTTCTGCTAAATGGATCACAAATAGAACGATTTAGACGACCGCGATTTTTCTCACAAGTGAAATAGTTATATACTTTCAGAGCAATGTTCTTGTGAGTAAAGAATTTCAGTTTTAGCTTAGACTTCATCTTCATCACAATATGATATTCAGCAAGTTAACAAATCAAAATATTAAAACAACACAGCCCAAATGGATTTTAAAAAAGTGTACACGCCTGTGACTCTTGATAATTACTGACAGATCACAGTACCGTTCTCTTGTTCATTGGGCGGACACATGAGTTCGTGTGTTTCAAAAGTGATTGTTTACCTAGATTACCTATAGAAAACAGCAGTTGTGAAAAACACTACTCACGATTTTCACGACAGTTTTGACAATACACAGAGTCGCCAAAGCTGTAATAATGTTTAAATTTGTCAGAAAAGACAAATACATATTATGCTTTCCTCAAACGTTAAAAATTCATTATATCAGGTGCGGGGCGAGGATTTAAAAAAATGAGGGGTCCAAAGTTGGTTTAGCCGTGGCCATGGCAATCAAAGTTTTATTATTCATATTGTTTGCTTAAATAATACATTTATGTATAATATTTGTAAAAGGGTGCTCTGGTTACACTGTCATTCCTAAATACTATATATCATTACTAATTCAATACAAGTTTTACAGTAATCATGTGCTGAAAGTTGGAAAAATTGTATACCCTCTTCAATTTTTTTAGATGAACCAACACATTCGGCAACAATTTTGTTACAAGCTATAGTAACTGAAGTGTCTTTAGGCCATTTCCAAAGGGGGGGGGCATTAACCATGTTCTTATGCACAGTATAATTGTAATTGTAAATGGGCTGACACATCAATGCTATGCTCATAACTGTGCCTGAACTGCAACAGGGAACTGCAGCTTTTTCTTTCCTAATCCTTATTATCGTCATTTCCCTCTACTTTTTTTTGGTATGTTTGTCACACTCTTGTGACCTGCTATTTCCGGGGTGCCTTGATAGTCGAAGCAGACTTTGTGCAGTTAAAGCTAGAGAGGTGAGCAGAGTAAGTCTGATTCCCTGTAAGGACTTTTCTGTTGAGATCCACCCCTTGGCGCTCATGTGACCTGATTATGCAGTTGTGAGTGCCGTAAAACCTCTACTAAAACAGAAGCTGCTCGCCTTCTAAGCCCTTTACATCATCAATAACGCGTGGCATCGTTGTGAAAACAAGCGCTTGACAAATTTTTGAAACCGAAGACACCAGCATCCCCCTCCCCGTTGAGCAATTTTTATCGATTTTAAATGACTCAACTGCTTTTATATCCCTTTACAAACATGTTTGTGTGAATTCTTTTGAAAAACATCAATCAAAAGCATGAAAATATAAATTTTCAGTTTCCAAGGACACTCAAGCATTGGAAGTCACCAAGTTTTACAGGCCATTTTCTCGCTAATTTTACAACTGATACCAGGCGACCCTCAAATTCTTCAATCGACATTTCGACTTCTATTCAGAATAGATGGGTATTTTGTTTCACGAAAAGCAAGAGAAGCATTTGTATAGCGCAAATCCCCGCTTAACAGCAAGCCCTATGCGCTTCACAATCTATACTATTACCCCAGCAAACCTGAGAGCATACTGAAACAAACTCAACTTCCTGGGAAGCATACAGTGCAAGCAGCCATTTATAGGCGCAAAAACACTAACATACTAACAAGATCTTTCGCTGCCTATTTTTCAATCAAAATGAAAGAAAAATGTAACGATGCTTGAAACTGACTATTGGAGCTTTGAAATTATTGTTGCAATTATTTAATAATTGCCTGTCCCAGTCATAGACATGTACTTATAGGTAACCACAACGATGCATGGGATTCGTGCGTTCCATAGCTTTTGAAAAGATTGTTTCAAGTGATAGTGATAATACAATCGCACGTCCCGATCGTAGATAGGCACTTAAAGGTAAACGCAACAAGGCATGTAAATGGCTACGGGAGCATTTCATAGCTCTTGAATTATTATTTCAAGAAATTATGATAATACAATTGCCTGTACTGTTCGTAGATATTGTACTTAAAAGTTAACCTAGGGATTGCATGGAACTGGCTATCGGAACATTCCATTGCTTTGAAATGACTGTTTCAAGAAATAATAATGCAATTGGTTGTCCTGATCGTAAAATTGTTATTAAAGGTAAACATAACAATGCACAGAATTGGCTATTTGAGCATACTAGAACTTTCAAATTATTGTTTCATAGAATGATTATACAGTTGCCTGCTACGATAATATAATTGGGCTGAAAAACAACAACACCCAACGTAACTTTGGAGCATTCCAAAGCTTTGAAATTATAGCTTCAAGAAACTCTAGACCTAATAATACAATTACCTGTCCCTATTTCAAATCTACTTACAGGTAAACATGATGATGACTTGAAATTGAGCATTCCATAGCTGTGAAAATATTGTTTCAAGAAACTAATGATAATTCAACTGCCCGTCCCGATCATAAAATTGTACTCAAAGGTAAACTTAACAATGCATGGAACTGACTATTGGAGCATTAGATATCTTTGGAGTTATTGTTGCAAGAAGATAATAATACAATTGCCTGTCCCGACCGTAGAATTTTGCATATAGGTAAACACAATGATGCATGGAATTTGAGCATTCCATAGCATTGAAATTATTGTTTCAAGAAAAAATGATAAAAGAATTGCATGTCCCGCTTGTAGAGTTGTACATAAAGGTAAACGCAGCAATACACGGAAATGGCTACTGGAGCCAAACATAGCTCATTATTTCAAGAAATTATGATAATACAATTGCCTTTACCGATCGTAGATAAAAGTTAACTTAAGGATTGCATGAAACTGACTATTGGAGCATTCCATTGCGTTGAAATGATTGTTTCAAGAAATAATAATGCAATTGTCTGTCTTGATCGTAAAATTGTAATCAAAGGTAAACTTAACGAAGCACAGAACTGGCTATTGGAGCAAACAAGAGCTTTGAAATTATTATTTCAAAATTGGTTATACAGGTGCCTGCTCTGATCGTAGAATGGAGGTGGAAATCTATGTAACGAAGCATGCATCTGGCTATTGGAGCATTCCATAGCTTTGAAACAAATATTGCTTCAAGAAATAATGATGTTTGTCTATCCTGATCGCAAAATTGTACTCAAACGTAAACCTAACGTTACATTAAACTGGATATAGGAGAATACAAGAGCTTTGAAATAATTGCTTCAAAAATGATTATACAGTTGCCTGTTCCGATCGTAGAATTGTGCCCTCAGATCGTGCTCTGTCATGACCGCCACTCTAGCTAATCTGCATGCGCACCATTGTAGGCCGCGCCATTACACCCAATGCGCGTGGCACCTTCCCACACTTGCCCTTTATTTATCTCAAAATGTGCGCTTCGTAGTGAACCGGATGTACATCAGGATGCACGGTCTAGAATAATATAATAAACTTCTCTGCTCCCATTTGCTGATATAAGAAACTATAGATTGTGTTGGTTATTTTGCGATGAACATAATATCTTAGGTTATAAACACAGTTGGTTTGCTTATAGAACAACGAATGAATTTTTTTGGGAGGTGATAGATAATTAGCCTATGACAGGAGAAGTCGGGATCTTGGGGTAGAAATACAACTTCTCGTCCTTCCCCTCTGGTAATGTGTAAAAACCAGAACCGTTCGGGCTCCAAGCGATGGCCTCAGTGGAATGTTCTCTACTATAGCTCGCGATGCGCTGGGGTATCTGGCTGTTCACTGCTTTGACGTAATCCAAATTGGCGACGTTGTAGTGGTATACGTCATCCTCACACACCAGAAGCATCTCCTTGCCGTCTGGAGAGATGTCCCCACCCTGGGGGTCATTGTGTGATGTGGTGAGCTTTAGAGTCCCGGAGTGGGCCTGGTCTAGGGCCACCCTCGGGCCGCCCCAGGCGGAGCTCGGGATCTTAGCGAGGACAGCTCTTCCCCCGTGAATTTTGGACACGACGTAGAGTTGACCTGTGGGGTCGATCATCAACGTCTCGGCGTCCTGCTCCGTCCAGGAGAACTGTAGCGTGTTGATCAGGTCTACCTCCCCACTCCGGAGGACAGACGGTTCTCTCACCATGTAGATTTTGTTCATGGCTCCAGCCCCATCGTGGTCGCCGGTGTCCGCTAGGTACAGGCAGTAACGCTTGGGCCTGACCTCAGCGGAGCAGGCCCCGGGAGAGGCGCAGTCGTCAGCGCAAGGCCCAACAGCCATGTCCTCCCAGTCGTAGTTCTGCGCGTGGCGGATGTCGAAGGTTGCGAGTTTGTTCCCGCCGTTGATGTTGATGGCGTAGAATCTGCTGCTGTCGCCCTTGTCATTGTGGGCGTAGATGACGTCAGCGTGAACACGTGACACGGCCAGCCCCGACGTCTCCTCGATGTTGTGGTGGGTCACGGTACCTTTAAGCACACGTGATCCGAACTGGACAGTGGAACAGCCGCCGATGATGAACCCCAGAATGAGGCTACACAAGCAGGCCAGGTTGTAGGACATTGTAGTCAGATGTTGACGTTATCAAATTCTGTGAAGTGGATGACGAAAGAGGGGTGAATTTGATGAAGTTGAGCATCATAAAAAACAACCCGTCTTCTAAATAATCAAAATTTTAAGAGGGAATCATAAAACTTTTACAGTCAGCCAGTCAATGATTACAGTCAGTCAATACACTTTTTAAAATACATAATTGAGAGATTAAGGTCAAAACCTCCCAGGATAAAATAAAATCTTTAGAGAAAAGAATTCCAAAGTTGACATTTTTTTATTCAATATAAACGCAAAGAAGGGAATGATTTAGGACGTAGAATAAGTCACAAGAAATAATTAATACTATGAAGAAACAGAAGAACAAGGAATAAATTCAATATAAAAAAAGGTTCACTGATGACACTGTGCTCCTTGTTACAACATCAAGGGAGTTAAAGAAGTTATGAAAATCTATCAAACAACGCAGTGAAGGATTATATTTAAATGTATAGACGGCTAAAATGAAGGACATAGACAAATGCGAAGAAAAGGCTGTCATAAGAATTTGTGGGAACAATAGAAAGAGATAACAGTTTTGAATGTCTCAGAACAAAAATTGGGGCACAAGGGAAACAACCTGAGATGTTAAATGTATTGCAATCGCAACATCAAAATGGAAAACGATGACAGCATCTGGGAAGGACAATGCAAAAATACAACAACAACGAAAAATACGAATTCTAAGAGATTCTTTATTTTCATCATCAAGATATGGATATGAAGCATGGACCATCCGTGAAAAAAAAATGAAAAGGATAACGTATTTCGAAATGAAAATACGTTCTGGGTGCACAGGTTGGAGGCAAAAGAGAAATTGGGAGACGTAACAGAAGATAAGAACGGGAAATTTGGCTTGGAACCAAAACAACACAGGTAGAAGGGCAAGAGACAGTGTTTTATTGCAAAATGGAAAACATTGTCCAACTAAACGAAAAGCTAAGAAGAAGACGTAACACTCTATAATGAAGATGCACCTAGTAATAATGTTTCCACGGCGGTTACAATACAATAAATGTTTGTTTTTTTAGGTATCGCCGAACATTATAGGTGTTACAAGTGTGTAATAAACACGAAAAGGAGGACAGATAAGAGAAACAGATATTTTATAGGAAAAGGGAGTAAAGAACACTAGAGCACCCACCAACTACCCACAAATGATCGTCCGTGTAGTCAGTAAAAGAAAATCCTCAAACTCCCCAGTGCAAGAATCTGATCCCAAAATATTAGACAGTTGCGTCATACATAGGGCATTTTCTGACAGTAATTTCAGAATGATACTTCAGAAAAGTGTAACAGACAGTTAACGTTATTTAATTACAACTATTTGGCTTTTCCATGTTTGAAACTGGTAGACTCTTCGCTGTTGTATGAAACAAGAAGTCAGTTTGAACCCTTTGTGGAGAAGGCTGTTTTATGTAGTAGATCCGTCTTTCTGCTGGAATGCTGTATCCTGCTCAAACAGGGTCGAAGCAGACGGCCTCCAAAATGATACAAGTACAAGGTACAAGTTTTCTATATCTCATTTCAAAGCGTAACTTCCGTTATGTCATGCGCACTGGGGAAGTGGGAGTTACTTTGATTGAAACATTCAAGATAGGGTCGCTTGTCCCAAGCTAAGTCATATAATTGATCCACTGACCAAAAGCTGACCAGCTTCATGAAATAGAGTACGAGAAACAAAATGAAGAAAAAAATATATTGACTTGTTTTGTTATTTTCTATCTTTTGTTTGTCTGTTTTTGTTTTTTAAAATTTTATTTTATTTTATTTTATTTTATTCTTTTTGTTTTAGTTCTGCTTCTTTGTTACATTGCTCACAGTCTCTGGTTTCGCGACTTCTAAAATGTGCAAGTAATTTTGAAAATGAGGGACTTATGCCGCTTTGACCCACGATTAAAAACTGAATTACATAACGGACGAGTGGGCTGTTTTAACTTTTATAAATGATACGATGGTCCCAGTTTTATAGATAAGCTTTACAGCTTAATGTTCTCCTCGTTAAACAAACAGTCATCATTGTAGCTTCTGCGGTTTGGCCCGTTTCCTGCGTCACTTATGCTACTAAGAGAGAGAGAGAGAGAGAGAGGGAGAGAGAGAGAGGGAGAGAGAGAGAGAGAGAGAGAGAGAGAGAGAGAGAGAGAGAGAGAGACAATACAAACCTTCAAGCACTAATAAGAAAGACTCCCATTGACTGAACGATTGTTGTGAGTGGCGTGGATCTATCTAATTGGAGAAATATATTAACATCAAAACGCACGAGGGATTGCTATTTATATATCGATCAAGGTCTTCGTCACAACAAAACAGCGGAATGATAAGACTAGGACTCCAGGACCACTGTAATACATTTTCATGTCATGTTGTTCCAACTTCCGGTCAGAGACACTTATGATCTCTTGGAGAGAGGTGTAATTTTTGCATGTTGTGGGAGCGACGTACTGGCGCTAGCAAAGCATGAATCACTCATGATCGCTTGGAGAAACGTGCAACTTTTTGCAAGTTGTGGGAAAACAGGCATTGGTGCTAAGTCTGAATTTTTCACTTTCGCTGGGAGGGGAGGAACTAAACGTGTAATTTAAATTCACAGGCTATGGGGTTTACTGTGCATCGACGTTAAGCCTGAATGCTTCGTATTTTGATTTAAACCTTAAATTCAATTTTGATTAAGGAGAAACCCCCTAAAGAAATAACGGCCTTTAGGTGCTGAGAAAAAGTAAGACTGAAAGGCATAAAGAAAAGAGAGAAAAGAACAAAGAAGGACCTACCGGTGGGGCCCTTTAACTACCCATTTAATTTAAATGAAAGAGCTCGCGGTGAATGTCTACCTCCTGTTAGACACGTGTGGTAAGATAGGGGTTAAAAACTTCTATCTTTTTAAATGTATGTTTTTCCCTTATCTGCCCTTATCGTTTCAGATGATCTGATCGTACTAGTTTCTGTGTCACAGTTGGTTGAGAACGTGATAAGAACTGTATTTAATCTTTGCTTGCTTTTTACTTCACCTTTTCCTCCCCCTCTGTTACTTCGCGGTGTTGAACTGAGAAGCAAACATTTCTCCCTTTTTGTCTTGTATCGCCTTTTGCATAATAATGTTATTCCTGATTAATATTTGTCTGATCCGGTCTCTCCGATTTTTCCTGGGTTTGCCGCTTCCTCTGTTTCCGTCTGATTTCTGGTTATATGCTTTCGTTGCTATATTGTCTGGTGGTAGTGGTAGTCTTGACAGATGCACACAGTATAATATAATTCTTTTTTTTCTCGAAATATATCCCCCTTCCCCCCAGTTAACTTTAATTGGAAGGGCTGCAAACGTCAGCAAAAGAAACAGCTAACTTAATGAAAAGAGGAATTAATAATATGTGGACTTGGTGTTTCATCTAGAACTTCGTTTGCCTGCCAAACTTTTTTCCCGTTCGTATAAATTTCTGTTGTTCCAATCTACTAAGGTACATGTGTGATCTACATCTACCTAGTAGTTACGTAAAACCAACTGTGATTTTAACTCATTAGCAACCACCGACGGTAGCCTAGTGGTTAGGCTACCGGACTCGTAATCATGAGATTGCAGGTCGGGGTGTTGGAGCTCCAGCTCGGTCCGACGTTGTGCGCTTGGGAAAGGCACTTTACACGAAAAACCCATTTGGCTCTGTCATTTCGGAGATGGACGTTAAACTCAGAAGTCCCGCCTCTTAAATAACCTAATAGTGTTGATAGAAGTGTAAAACCCATACATTTTTTACATTTTCAACCAGCGACGAGAATACCCGTCTCACAGCAGCACCGCTTCAGATCCTCAGACTCATTAAAAAAAAACTAACAACATTATTTTTACAAACATATCTTTTTTTCTGAATTATAATCCACAGTTTCCAAACGTTGCCTTTGCAGAATTATACACGTTCTTTGTACATGCGTCTGTGGTGTAGCAGTTTGGCTCTCCGCCATCGGAGGCAGGTGACCCAAGTTCGATCCCCCATGGGAAGAATTTTTTTTTCGAGTATCTCAGCCTTTCTGTTGAGATGTTGCCTCCCTCTGAGCCCAGGTTTGCGCTGATAGGCATGGTTGGAAGCCCACCTCCTGAATGATCTAAACTGGGTCGAAAACAATAAGTAACAAATACTTACATTATTTCAGAATTTTCATACGTTGTCCGTTACAATTGAAATTATTCTAATATTTGTTATGGGTACCCTTTTTCTCAGAAAGCTTAAAACGACTTCTGTGGTGTAACGGTTAGGGGTTTCGCCGTCAAACACAGAAGACTTAAGTTAGATTCCAATGAGGGAAGAATTGGTATCGGGCATCTCTGTCTTTCTAATGCAACATTGTATCCCACTCAGTCTGGGTTGGTCCTAACAGACAGGGCCCAAGCTTGCTTCTTACATGATCCCAAATGTGTCGAAGTAGGCGTAAACCATCCGCATAACCCCCCCCCCCCCCAAACAATGAATGGTGTAATGAAATCGGAGAATCCGACATTTTCCCTCCCGGTGTCGGAATTTGTATCCTTTTTTTGGTGGGGGGGGGGGGGGGAGGGGGGTCTACCACCTTATATTTCTATTTAAAGATACACTGCTCAGCGAATTTTACTGAACGGCTGATCAAAGGAACAAACATGTATATTTGCATGTGTTTCTAAGGACACTCAAGGTTTAACAGTCACCAAACTTTGGCGGCTATTTTCTCGCTGATTTTACGTCTGACACCAGGCGAACCTCATTTCCTTCAGGAGCAAATATCTCGAATTCATTTGAAGATAGTAGGTATTTTTTCATCAAAAGCAAGACAAATGAACAAGGTTTAAGATTATTCCAATAACTCCATATGCCCCCCAAAAAACCATCAGGTCAGAAACCAAATGTTCTACCTGCTCCATCAAAATCGTAAGAATATTCGGAGTCGTCTTCAAAATATTCAAAGAATTGCATTCTAAAAAACCTGACATATTGTGACATTCAATAATTTTAACGCCAAATTTATCAAAACTGTGTATTAAGTAGATAGAACTTTGTAATTCTGATGTAGCGATATTGTGAAACTCAAAAGTATTGACTTCAAATTTCTCAAAATTAGGTATTGAGAAGATACAGCTTTGTAATTCTGAGGTAGCGATAATATATCAGCATCAGTATGGTTAGTTACTAGGGTGTTAATAGGGCGGGCTTAGGTGTTACACACTTCTTGACCAGCTTAAGTAAAAATAGATAGGACAACTTATAAATAGAAATGTTATATAATTATCTTATTGACTCCTTTACTGCCTGGCTCGAGACTGTCTTTGGCTCTCTGGATGGACTATGAGTAGAAGCAAATTATTGTATTACATAAATTTCATGATTTATAACAACACAGTACGCAGTAGTTTTTATTTGTAGTAGCAAAAATACATTGCCAATTACGATTGAATTTCGTCGTTCCATTAAACAAATTTTGTTGTTGCTTTGCCTTATATTTTCATACCTTATACATTTTTGTGTTCCCAATACACTCTACAAATAACATGACTTTCCCGCATACACTCCTTCATCCCCTACCCCCCAACCCACTCATCCCCTTTTCCAACTTAAGATCTGTTAACTTTAATATAACATTAAAACTAAACGAAATTCTAAATTTCTATGGGTTTTGATAATTTGCATACGCCATATCTAATAGCACTAGATCTAGCTTAATTCCAATTGAATTCTTTTTACGACATGACCACACCGCCACTTTTTGATATAAGACAATCTACGCAATAATGTAATCGTCTGGGACGTTTTTTACTTATTGATCTTATTATTATTATTGTTATTATTATTATTGTTATTATTATTGTTATTATTATTATTAATCAACTACTACTACTATTTTCATTCAAATATATATTTTTCAGTAACTAAAAGCAGGTAATTTGTTTTTATTGACTGGATCCGCCAAATTCGAGTGGCTGAGGAAAAAAATGAAAGAAAATTTAGGCGAGACAGTGTCTTGAAAACAAGAAGATTGGACCACCCCCGGGGCGGTACTAGATCTACTGACTGAAGTGTCTTTCGGTCGTTCCCAAAGGGGAGATATCAATAATATGTGCTATCCACAGTAGAATTGTAAATTGTAAATGGGCTGATTCACTGATTCGTCAATGTCATGCTCATAACTGTGCCTGAACTGAAAGAAGGAGATGCTGCGTTTTCTTTTCTAATCCTTACTATCGTCATTGTTCCTTTACTTCTTGTGTATGCTTGTCACAGTCTTGTGACCCGCTATTTCCGGGGTGCCTTGATAGTTGAAACAGACTTTGTGCTGTTGAAGCTAAAGAGGTGAGCAGAGTAAGTCTGATTCCCTGTAAGGACTTCTTTGTTGACATCCCCTCCTTGGTGCTCATATGACCTTATGCAGTTGCGAGAGCCGTAATACCTCTACTAAAAACTGAACTAACAAGAAGGTGGTCTCCGTGTGATCAGCTCACAGTCGTTTAACTTGTGGGGCCGAGAACGTTGGCGGCCATTGGGCTGTTGGCTGAGAGGGGAAAACGACAATGCGCGACACCTTTTGTTTTAATAAGAGTTTTACGGCACTTGCAACACAATAAGGTCATATAAGTGCCAAAAATTTAAGGAGGCGAGATAAAGACGATAGATGTTTGATGGGAAAGAAGGAGCAAACCAGACCAGAGCACCCGCCAACCACCCACTCATTATCTTTGCTAAAGCTGAAAAGTAGCCCACAATGAATTTATATTTGAGGTTGGCAACCGGGTGCTCTGGTGTAGTTTGATCTTTCTTTCCTATCAATCATACTGTCGTCCTTGTATGCTACTTTCTTGCAACACTTTTAATCTTCCTCACTTCTATGACCTATTTGTGTTACAAGTGCTGTACAACTCTTACTAAAGCTAAGCATTTGTATTCCTATTCACTGGGATTTATGAAACACAGAAATGAGCTTTTACTCCAAGACCTGCTCCTTTCTTGGGCCTGAAGGGGTTAAATACATGACTTTTCAACTAAACATGCACCACTGGACGACACTCATGCAACACTTGTGTCCATGAGAGAGAGAGAGAGAGAGAGAGAGAGAGAGAGAGAGAGAGAGAGAGAGAGAGAGAGAGAGAGAGAGTGAGAGAGAGGGTGGGGAGAGACAGAGACACACAGAGAGAGAGGGGGGGAGAGACAGACAGAGAGAGAGAGGGGGGGGAGACAGACAGAGGGAAGACACAGAGAGAGAGAGAAGCAAAGAAAGAAAGAGGGGGGAGGAGAGAGAGCGAGAGAGAGAGAGAGAGAGAGAGAGAGAGAGAGAGAGAGAATGGGGGAGAGCGAGAGTGAGACAGACGGAGAGAGACCGAGACACATAGAGAGAGAGGGGGGAGGGGAGAGGGAGAGAGAAGGAAAGAGAGACCCAGACACAGTGAGATAGAGACGAGAGAGAGACAGAGAGAGAGAAAGAGAGAGACAGAGAGAGAGAGAGGGGGGGGGTGACACACGCATACACACACACACACACACACACACACACACACACACACACACACACACACACACATACACACACAGTAACATATACGGCAGAATATTTTATTATCTACACTGTAAGACTGTTTCTCCTCGACAATGAGTAGCCGTCTTAACCAGTTTCGACTGTTTGTGAACAGTATGGAAGTAAGAGAATTATTCATTTATTGCTTGTACAACCACGATATACACATTAAAATAAATATCACAGCAAGGATTTCAGCGTACAATAGGAGTTGCCATTGTGATGAACAATCATTGAGATTTCCCCACTCCCCACCAACATACTTATTTGACGACAGTTTGAACTAAAATTTGAGATTGCGGATTCGGGGGATGGTTTGAGTTTCCGCTCGTTCCGACATTGTGTCCTTGGGAAAGACAATTAACACGAATTTCCCACTTGGCTCTGTCCTTGCAGAGATGGACGTTGAACTCGGAGGTCCCGCCTCTTAAATAACCAAACAGTGTGGATAGGGGCGTTAAACCTATACCATTTCACTATTTGAACATTAACTGAAGCTACTGAACGGCAAAGCATAAATCTATTCAATAAGTTATAGACCCCCTGCTCCCCCCCCCCGAGAAACAAGAAATTAAACACCTCAATCGTGGTGGGTGGGAGAAATGTACAGTGAAGGGAAAGCAGAGGAGAGGATGAGCCTAATTATGTGACAAACAGTACACTAGCCAGACAACAGCAAATCTTTTGGTCCTGGAGATTAATGAACTACTGTAATTAGTAATTCGAATCTTCTCTCTCCGCTTAACTTCATTCGGAGAAGGCGCAAATCCCCCCCCCCCCACCCCCAACCCCTCCAAGGCTCACACTACCGACGATTTTTTGTCTCCGCCGATGATTGCCCGAATCATGACGACAGTTTTCGTGACCTCTCTCTCCGGACTGACCCACATTGCGACTCTGGCACAGACCCACGGTGTTCTTCGAGTGTGTGACATAGATCTGATCTACACACGAACCTTTACACACGGGATCTTGCCTGTGATTGGTTTCATATTATACTAGAGTTCTCTTTTCCATTATTCTTACTATACAAAACCAAACACGAACAGAGAAGTGATAGTAGCGGTAATAGAGGTGTTTCAAGGATAAAGCAGACTAAGTAGATAAAGTAGTAATTCGCACCTGCGCTTGCCGAACGCCACAGTTCTGAAGAAGGGGCTGTGTTCCCGGTCAATAACTGCTGGCACAGATTGAAAATAATGAAATGGTATAGGTTTGACGGTCCTATCAACACTATTTGTTCATTTTAGAGGCAGGACCTCCGAGTTTAATGTCCATATCCGAAAGGAAAGAGCCAAATAGGAAATTCATGTAAAGTGTCTTCCCAACTGAGGCTCGAACCCCCAAACACGCAATCTCACGATTACGGGTCCGGTAGTCTAACCACAAGACCACCGACGCCACCAGCACAAACTGTCAGCAATCTGCATTTACCATTTTAGAATAATTTGGTGGATTCTTTTTGGCTTTGTTTATAAAATATCTTCGACGAATTGAATATAACTTTCGCCACCTGCTAAAATGTACTAAAGCCACAAATTTGACTTGTATTTTTCATTGCAGTTTCTTAATCTATATTACTGGTTGAATGTGCTCAGCAAAGAGTAATAATGTTATTGAATTTCAAATTCTAAAGGTTGACAAAATAGATAAGAAAAAATAAGTTCACAATTTAGGTAAATAAATGAAATGGATATTATTTATTTATTTATTTATTTATTTATTTATTTATTTATTTATTTATTTATTTATTTATCTATTATTTTATTTGTTTTTGCTTTCTCCTTAAAGATTGTATTGCTTTCAGTGTTTAGTAAATTTTAAGAGCTAGTAAAGGATAGAGATGATCCGGCAGGCACCAAAGATGAGGCAATGAGGCAAACACTTCTCACCACGCCTATATTTCCTAGTACATGTACCCATTGGCACGATCGATTCAGTTCGGTTCCCTTTGCTGGCCAGATTGAGGGCGCAAAGCAGCTATCGTGGCACAAACCGGTCGTCCGACTTGTCGCCTCAAAAACAAACGCGGTCTTTTTTTTTCCAGGCGATAAGACTGGCGATCTGTTTGTATTATTATTTTGTTATTTCGTAATTGTTTTACAGCACTTGTTGTTGTTTTTGGTTTTTATGAGGTGAGGGGAAGATAAGGGAAACGTACCAAAAACAACTGCAACTAAAGAGTGAAGAAAAAGTAGAGAGAGAGA
>NW_004798794.1:42561-43864 GCF_000002075.1 Aplysia californica | reverse complement strand
ACACACACACACACACACGTACTCACACATCCCCCTGCCTAGGATATTATTGAAAGGTTCGGAAGTTAAAATTCAAAGTTAAGACTCACAAGAGGATAAAATTGTCCTTCAGTGTGTAAATATTAAACAGAATTTGCAAGTACAATTTCCAGTTCACTTTTACGCCTCTTTCTTTTCGTGCGCACACAGGCAGCTCGGATTTTTTAAGACTGAAAAGTGTGTGTTTTGTCACAACTTTCCGGCTACGCAACTGTTGCTCAAATCTCCTGCTTTACATATCAAACTGACACACAGCGCGCACAGTCAACCAAACTGTCTTTCCTCTGCTGAAATGCTGCTCCTCCAGTTGGTGTTTCGATACGTAATTGAGGGTGCCACGAGATGTAAAAGTTCATTAAAACTGTCCTAACTCACGCGATAATAGTTTTAAAAAACTTGGGAGGGTATGATCTCAAATCTTCATGCAGTTTGACAAAATGCCCTTTTAAAAACCTCTGACTGGCCAAAAGGTGAACCCAAAACCTCCTTTTCTTTTTCTTCTAAGTCTTAGTGCTATCACAAGAGCACAGACAACAACTGCGTCGTGGAAGTCCATGGCGTCAATATATGAGGAAGTCAGTAATGATGATAGCCTACTGTTGCCTGGATGTTGCTTAGCTCTGGGCGCATGGTGTGTAAAATAAGTTGCCCGAAGACAGCAACTAACTGTTGCACAACTAAAATTGCCCTGTGCGCGCCTAGATCTATCCTTAGTGGCGATCGGGTGTGTTTACCTCGCCATCTTCCTTAACATTTATTTTTATGAGTATAATTACTGTTCAATTATATTATGCACGATTACTTGATTACTTGATCATGGGAACAACATCATAGCACTCCGGGCATTGCCATACATGCTCCACTCCCCGCTCCAATATCCACCCCAGAGTCCCTCTGCTGATCATTCCGGTGTTCATTTGGTTAATAACCCGTCTTTCCATCCCTTGTACCATGCTGGTTCTGCCACTTCCTCTGAAGACACCCAGTTCTTTAAGTTATTATGCATGTGACTGTGAGCTTGTTTGTGAGCGCAAGCATACTATTGTATTATTATGGTTATGTGCACAGATGTGTGTGTGGAAAAGAGGATGTACGAAGGAAGAGTGTGTACGTGTGTATATGGGTGTGCACTTGCGCGTGCGAATACGTATGTATGCATGTTTGTGTGAGTGAGTGTGTGTGTGTGTGTGTGTGTGTGTGTGTGTGTGTGTATGTGTGTGTGTGTATGTGTATGTGTGTGTACGTGGTGAAACAATAAAGCATT
>NW_004798794.1:35021-36429 GCF_000002075.1 Aplysia californica | reverse complement strand
AGACAGACAAAAAGACATACAGACAGGCAGACAGACAGACATATAGACAGACAGACAGACAGACAGACAGACAGACAGACAGACAAGCGAAGAAGCAATCAGACAGACAGACAAACGAAAGGCAAAACAATACTTTTTAACCCCCTTTACCCGGGAGCCAAAACAACTCTATTTGACAGGCTGCAAGAATATCAATCAGAACTCTTGGAGTAGAAAGTAAAGCAACGTGGGTGGTTGGTGGGTGCTGTGTTGTGGTGTGGTTTGCTCCTTCTTTCCCATCAAACATCTATCGTCCTTATCTCGCCTCCTTCTTTTTTTACTCTATTTTGTAACACATCTATTCTTCGGCACTTATACGACCTTATTGTTTGTTTCACAAGTGCCGTAAAACTCTTACTAACACTATAAAACTAAAAGTAAAGCAACGTTCCAGCCGGCGGAATGCGTCGCGTACCTCTGTGGTGGCCGTGTGTTGACAGCATGGGCAGACCGGATTACCCAGATTATCGGTCACAGTCTATGTGATTGTGTGTGTGCGTGTGTGTGTGCTCCTTCCACAAAAGAGCAACCGATAGAATGTTGTATTGACTTCTGCTTGACAATCTATATTTACTCTAGTTTGGAGGTATCAGAAAGCGATTCTGACTTCTGTGTGACAGTCTATATTTATTCTCGTCTGGAGGTATCAGAAAGTTATTCTGACTTCTGTATGACGGACTAGAGTATTTACTCTAGCCTGGAGATATATCATAATGCTGTAGTAAGTTCAGTGAAACAGAGTTTATATTGAATTTAGATCATTCTTGAGTTGTCATAATGCTATACCGACTTAATCTGTGTAACACTCTATATATTTACTGTTGACTAGAGTTTTCATAATGATATATTATTGGCTTCTGTGCAGCAGCGTATATAATACTTGATTTACACCAGTCTGGAGATATCAAAATGCTACAGTGAGTTCGTTGCAACAAAGTTTGTATCGAATTTACATCATTCTGGAGTTGTCAATTTATCGACTTCTGTGTAAAAGTTTGTTAAATATTTACTCTTGTCTAGAGTTTTCATAATGCTATATACTGACTTCTGAGCAACGGAGTATATTGCGCAAACAGAGTACATAATATTTTATTCACATCAGTCTGGAGTTTTCACAGTGCAGTACTGAGTTCCATTCAAGAGAAAATAATATTTACTCTCATCTGGAGAAGTTAAACAGCAATATCGAGTTCTGCACAAAGGATTTTGTTTTCAATTTAATAGGTCTGGAATTGTAGTAATGCAATATCAAGTTTCTGAGCAACAAAGTCTAGTCCCTATATTAAATCCAATAAGTCGGGAGTTGGCATAAAGCAATACAGAGTTCTGTATAAGTCGAGAAGAATCGTGCCGTAAAGTTCAGCAGTAA
>NW_004798794.1:33352-34921 GCF_000002075.1 Aplysia californica | reverse complement strand
CTAGTTTGGAGGTATCAGAAAGCGATTCTGACTTCTGTGTGACAGTCTATATTTATTCTCGTCTGGAGGTATCAGAAAGTTATTCTGACTTCTGTATGACGGACTAGAGTATTTACTCTAGCCTGGAGATCTATCATAATGCTGTAGTAAGTTCGGTGAAACAGAGTTTATATTGAATTTAGATCATTCTGGAGTTGTCATAATGCTATACCGACTTAATCTGTGTAACACTCTATATATTTACTGTTGACTAGAGTTTTCATAATGATATATTATTGGCTTCTGTGCAGCAGCGTATATAATACTTGATTTACACCAGTCTGGAGATATCAAAATGCTACAGTGAGTTCGTTGCAACAAAGTTTGTATCGAATTTACATCATTCTGGAGTTGTCATAATGCTATTCTGACTTGTGCGTAATAATGTCATTTATCGACTTCTGTGTAAAAGTTTGTTTAATATTTACTCTTGTCTAGAGTTTTCATAATGCTATATACTGACTTCTGAGCAACGGAGTATATTGCGCAAACAGAGTACATAATATTTTATTCACATCAGTCTGGAGTTTTCACAGTGCAGTACTGAGTTCCATTCAAGAGAAAATAATATTTACTCTCATCTGGAGAAGTTAAACAGCAATATCGAGTTCTGCACAAAGGATTTTGTTTTCAATTTAATAGGTCTTGAGTTGTAGTAATGTAATATCAAGTTTCTGAGCAACAAAGTCTAGTCCCTATATTAAATCCAATAAGTCGGGAGTTGGCATAAAGCAATACAGAGTTCTGTATAAGTCGAGAAGAATCGTGCCGTAAAGTTCAGCAGTAACAGGTAATATTGACTAGAAAAAGACAGGGAGGCCTGCAATGTACAGGCCAAGATCCCGACGTTGGGTTTTCATAACTTAATTCGACCTCACAACAAGAAGTTCCGGGATCATTCAAAAACGTTGTTTGCTTTTTTTCCTTAACCCTTTCACTGCCAGCCCTGCTCCCAATCGTACCAAAGATCCCGTGACAGTCTCAAAGCCATGCATCAAGGTGGTTAACACGTCGTAAGAGTTGTGTTGTGGATATAGAAACATAATAATAATAATATGCATGTCATTTCTTTGGACTACTACAGTTGTAACCCAGGATGTCCTAGGTGAGTTAATACTTGAACTGCACTTTATTATTTTGCTGTTACTACCCGAGAATCGAAATAAATGTTCGGGGTGCACTTTTTCCTGTCTATAATTTTCGTAATCATGAGGTATCGCCTATGGGATTTGTAATTATGATAAGGCTTTTAACCGTCTTTATTATAATTGTCTACAGTACAAAAACAAGTGTGTGGTCATGTGTATGTGGGATTTTGCTCCGCCTCTAGATATTGAGCAGAAGTGTAGGTGTATGATATAATGTGATAATATAACGAGGAGACACCCTCTCCCCTGTCGTCATATTATAACCCTCTTTCGATCTTTATCTTTCATCTTTAACTTTCTCCCTCCTCCTATCCAAGTTCTCTTCTGTCTATCTATCTATCTATCTATCTATCTATCTATCTATCTATCTATCTATCTATCT
>NW_004798794.1:29618-30753 GCF_000002075.1 Aplysia californica | reverse complement strand
CTCTCTCTCTCTCTCTCTCTCCCATTCAATTTCTTTTTTCCCCATTCCCCCTCGTTCTTTCTCTACAGTTTTACAACAATGCATTGCTCATGACGGAAGGAAAACTAAAAATATACCTCAACAAAATAAAGCGATTTAAACAGTACTTTTTAAGAGCACTTCTATTTTGTTCCACAGTGATTTTTTCCTTTCTACGTAATACACGTATTCCCCCCCCCCCCCCCACCTTTCTTTGTTCTTTGTCACTGTTTTCTTTACCTACCTATTTACGGTGTAGGGCTTAGTGGGCCTGTGGCCAGGTAACGCCTCAGACGTGCTAATGTCCACACCGCGCGGTCGTGGAAAAAATAGAACGCGGACACCTGCTGGAGGGCTGGTCAATGACTATTCACTTTCCCTCTCTCTCTCTCTCTGTCTGTCTGCATGTCTGTTTTTCTGTCTGCATGCCTGTATCTCACCTGTCTGTCTGTCTGTCTGTCACTCGTTCGTCTGTCTGTCTGTCTGTCTGTCAATTGATTATCACATTACAGATGACTTGGTCCCTCTGTTCTCCACACGACCTCTTCTTTTTCTTTGCTTTTCTACATGTTGGACGTTGGTTCTTGTACCTTTCTGTAATAAAACTCCCTGTCTCTTTCCGTGAATTTTAGTAATTTTACCTGCCTGCGTTGTTTTGGTTCCAAATTAGGTTTCTATGTTCCTGTTTCTATCTTCTGTTAGATATCCCCCTTCCTCTTTTGCCTTCTACATATTTTGCTTCCAGAATCTCGAAGTTCCTCGAGTGATTCTTGGCGATTGATATCCCAAAAGTAGTTACTTTCACTTTCAGTTTTTTTATTTTGTGGGGGAATATAACATCTCTATACATATTCTTTGTAGTACTTTTTCGTTCTTTTTTCTTTCTTCATGTTTCTATACCTATTCTTCATAGTACTTTCTCATTCTATTTTTTTCAGTCTCAACGATATTCTACGAATTAATCGACCATAATATGTGGCAACAGTGTGGTAAATTGTGACATTTACAGAGTGACACTCTAAACCAGATTCATGGAAAACCCACCGAGCAACTGCATTTCTTATTCTTTTTATACTACTCTCTCTCTCTCTCTCTCTCTCTCTGTCTCTCTCTCTGT
>NW_004798794.1:27566-29374 GCF_000002075.1 Aplysia californica | reverse complement strand
TCTCTCTCTCTCTCTTTCTGTACAATCAGGTGTACAAGGTAGACAGCAGTCGACGTCACTCTTATCTGTTCCTAGACACTTCCACTAACTTCGGTATATCCAATCACCATCCCTGACTGTTCTTCTGTGACTGGTAGTTGATCTACCTCATCTTCTTTGTGGATTAAAAACAAATCTCCAGTACCATTTCTGATAAATTCTAGGGCGCGATTGTCTCTGGCAGCATTCTCAAAACGTGTCCAAAATATCTCCATCTTTTTTCTTTTTTTCTTCTTTCTTATTGTTGTGTTGCTATCTTAATCCCAATAGAAAGAAAGGAACCTAACAAAACTATGCGCAGACACCAATTAAAGAGTTTCTGAATTTCTCTTTTATGTAAAAATGGTCTGTTTAATTTTTAGTGACACCGAGCAAGTTTATGGATATCTTTATGTAGAAACAATATTTTACCTAACAAGGCTGTTTAGCTGACTCGTCTTAATTTTTTTCACCGTTAATTTAAGCTTCCTGCTCCATACTAGCCTATAGTATATTTATTTGTGTCCCCTATTTTGCATTCATGTAACCCATTACACTAATTAATATTATGTTGTGGACACTTTGCTATCATGCTGTGAAGTTGGTGTAATAGTGATCTTTCTCTTCTTCTTCGTAATCTTTAGTAAGCACTTCAAAATCTCAATAATAAAGGGTGTCTCTCGCTAGACGCACCAGGGGGAAAATACACTAGGCCTATACAATGGCATAAAAGTGCGCAGTTTTGAAGTGTTAAGTTTAAAAACTTGCTTTTAATAATCCATAAGTTATTGGTCCTTATTCAATATTATAGCTTTGTTAGCTGTGTCACTTAATATGACACTTTCTCCTTGCTGTCCGCTCTTTGACAGTCCTGAGCATACCAGTTTATTGTTTTCTTTTCTAAGAAACATCTTTCCATGATCTGGCCAGCGCATTTCAGCAAAGCCTTATATTTTACAATGGTAACGGTTCACTTCTTTCGTAATCTGGGGAAGTTTCATTTTCTGAAGCACGCTTCAAATATTCCTGAAGCCTATTTTCAGATGTTTTTGTTCGTCTTAGAAGGGAGCTCCGTTTATCCATTACAAATAAAGGCATACATTTTCTGTTTCAGGCAACGTCGAGTCGACCTTCGAGGACTCTATTCTCCTCACTAGACCTTCGGATAGGCGGGGCCAGGACCTCGAGATGGCAAGAGGAGACGTGGCTCGAGGATGACAACAGCAGCCTCAGCACCAACAGTGATTTCGAGGACAGCAATAACAACAACTCTCCTTCCCATGCCGGACCCGCCCCCTCCTCCTCATCGCCAGATATCCACCAATCACGACACAGCCGCCGTGATTACGCTACAATGAGTGACCAATCATCTTCTGCCCCACGCCAGGGGCGGGACCGACGGAGGCCCAGTCCTAAACGAGGCCCCGCCCCCGCCCCACCTTCCCCCCGAGATTGCCCCTCCCCCTTACCAAAAATGGTATCAACGTCAGACATCAGTCCTGCTGACTACCAAGGTTGGCTCATTGACCAGCTGAGGGGGAGACAGGTTTGGTGTGCTGTGTCTGACATGCTTTTCTGTGTGTTTGAGAACGAAGACTCAAAAGTCTCCAAGCAGGTAAGTCGATTCTTTTTCACCAGTCATTAAATAGTTATAATCATAGCAGCAATTACGTGTGGATGGTAGTACGGTCCGATGTTGATAATAATAATCATAATATAATATGTAAGGATTATGAAAATAATAACAATAAAAATCATGATAATAATCATGATAATATTAGAGATAATCG
>NW_004798794.1:24483-27344 GCF_000002075.1 Aplysia californica | reverse complement strand
TATATTTTAAAAAAGAAGAAAAATCTATTTTCATGAACAAAGCGCGAATTCTCTTGTCTGTAACAACAGTGCCACCGTAAACCTCACTGTTTTCTTTACTGAATTGTGCGCTTTTTTTTTTTTTGCTTACTCCTTTCTGCCAGGTCATACTTCTGCCAGGATGTAGAGTGAGACAAATCGAGTTCAAATCCGCCAGTATGGAGGGTAGAGTCCTGAACGGCGTGGCGAGACATTTCGCCTCTAAGACAATATCGGGGGTGGACAAATTCCAGTTTGTCATCGAGCACTCTGTGAACCGACAGCGCTACATGTTTGGTGTCGCTTCTAAAACTGCTCTCGACCAATGGGTCTCTGTGTTAGATCGGGCTTGTACACTAGACGTAGGAAACGAGGCTACGGATGAGGGTGAGAGCGAGAGTGAAAATTCGAAGAAGGCCGAGGATTATGGGAACTCGGGAGTGCTGGATGAAGGTTCGAATAACGATTCGATTATCGTTCCTCCGAATTTGAATTCGAAACAGTCTGGAATCCAACCGAAGAGGTCGATCTCACCCAAGTCGAGGTTTCGACCGGATACGAGTTCGTCGTCTGCTCAGCCAGGTTACAACCCCGCGCAAACTCTGCCGAGTCGTCTGGACGTTCACGCGCTCTCTCTGTCCCTGGCCCAGCCCCTTGACGTCACCAAAGACGTGAGTATTGAACACATCCGAAAGCGAATACGCAAAGAGAACCAAGATTCGGAGACGAAGCCCAGCCCTCTGAAGGCCACCCACGAAGTGGAGGACGGACGCGACACCCCACGCTCCACCAACAGCTTCCACGACAGCAGCAGCATCAACAGCAATAACAACAACAACAGCAGCAACAACAGCAACAGCAACAGCGCCCACAGCAATAGCAAAACTAGTGGCGACAACAGAAGAAGGGGGCGTTCCTTCTTCAAAATCAGATCCCCTCTAGACGTCCTCCTTCGCCGTAAGAAACGCTCGTCGTCAGCGGACGATGCCCAAATGGTCAACTCCAGGCGTAAGCTGTTCCCCATGATGGAAACGGACACGCCCTCTTTTAGTCCACGCCTACAGGACAGCCCTCGCTCCGCCTCCAGCGTTGGCTCCGCCACCTCCAACGCGTCGCTGGAGACGAACTCGGTCACGAGCAGTCTAGACAGCAGGGACAGTGGTAGCGTGAGCAGCTCGCCGAGGAAAAAGCGAGGACTACTCTCAAAGTCCACAGACTTCGACAAAAGCTCGAAGGGTCTCGGTTCGAGCCTCAAGAGAACCGCATCCGATATCAAGGAAAAAATGTTCGGTGCTCAGATGCCCACGTCGTTCGAGAGTAAGACAAAGTCTGCGGGAATCAAACTCTGTGACCTTCAGGACGTCGGTGTGTCCGGCCAACTGCAGTACAGACTGGCGTTTAAGTGGGTCAAAGTCTGGTGTGCTTTGTCCAAAGGTTGCTTCTATGCCTTCAGGTAGGAATATCCCAGATGTATTCGTAATACGATGTACTTGTGTTCATACTTTGGAGTTACAAAGCTTTGTCCTGTCTTGCCATGCCTTGTCTGACCTTTTCTTGCCTTACTTTGCCTTGCCTTGCCTTATCCAATTTACCTTACTTTACCTTATCATGCTCCGCCTTACCTGACCTTACCCTATCTTACCTTACCCTACCTTACCCAACCTCACCTTATTGCATCTTACTTTACCCTACCTTACCTTACCCTACCTTACCCCACCTTACCCTACCTCACCTTAGCTTATCTTACCTTACCTTACCTTACCCCACCTTACCTTACCTTACCCTACCTTACCTTATTTTACCCTACCTTATCCCACCTTATCCTACCTCACCTTACCTTATCTTACCTTACCTTACCTTACCCCACCTTACCTTACCTTACCCTACCTTACCTTACCTTACCTTACCTTACCTTACCCTACCTTTCCTTACCTTACCTTACCTTACCTTACCTTACCTTACCTTACCTTACCTTACCTTACCTTACCTTACCTTACCTTACCCCACCTTACCTTACCTTACCCTACCTTACCTTACCTTACCTTACCTTACCCTACCCTACCTTTCCTTACCTTACCTTACCTTACCTTACCTTACCTTACCTTACCTTACTTTACCTTACCTTACCTTACCTTACCTTACCCTACCTCACCTTACCTTACCTTACCCTACCTTACCCGACCTTACCCTACCTCACATTTCCTTATCTTACCTTATCTTACCCTACCTTACCTTACCTTACCTTACCATGCCTTACCCCACCTTACCCTACCTCACCTTACCTCACTTTACCTTACTTTACCTTACCTTACCAGCTGCTGTTAGTTTGACATTCACTACATACAGTGAGGAACCCTTTCTTAATACCAGATCAAAAAGGTGTGGGAGAAGTAAGACAGATGGACACGATAATTGTCAAAGGGGTAATTCAAGTATTAAGATTTAGAAGTGACAACCACCAGCCATCCGGACTGGTCGCCATCACTTATGTACCCAAGACTTCTGAACTTTTGTTCCTTTGGATTTATTTGCTTTAAGTGTTGTTGTTGTTGCTGTTGTTGTTGTTGTTGTTGTTGTTGTTGTTGTTGTTAATGTTATTGTAGCTGTTTTCGTTTTTTGCTTGTTTTGTTTTCTGGTGTTTGGGTTGTTGTTGTTGTTATTGCTGTTGTTGTTATCGTTTTTAATGTTGTTATTGTTGTTGTTGTTGTTGTTGTTGTTGTTGTTGTTGTTGTTGTTGCTAGTTGTTGCTGTTATTCGTTGTTGTTGTTGTTGTTATTGTTGTTGTTGTTGTTGTAAAACATCAATTAATATTTCTCCAGGTAAGAGAAGAGCCACGAGTCGCC
>NW_004798794.1:16888-23066 GCF_000002075.1 Aplysia californica | reverse complement strand
AGAAAGTGTTTACAGTAAAGGAGAAAGTGTTTACAGTAAAGGAGAAAGTGTTTACAGTAAAGGAGAAAGTGTTTACAGTAAAGGAGAAAATGTTTCCAATAAAAGAACGTCTAAATATTACGCTTGGGACGAAGACGACGACGATGAGGAGGAGGGGGCAGGTACGACAAGCCCCAGTCTGAGCAGAGATCCAGAAGACTTGGCTACCAGACACGGTGGTGTATACCCTGTGCGCTCAAAGACTGATGATGACTTCTCTGTGACAACGCGGCCTCAACCTTCAAAAGACGGCACGCCTTCTCCTATGACGTCGTTCTTCACAGATGACGGGGGCGAAGATTCCTACAAAGATTTGGACAGTTCTGGTAAACAGGCCTTTGTTTATTCCGGCGGAATGTCTAAAGAGAAAAGTTCAGAACTGTCATTCAGAAATGATTTCGAGAAAGAAAATGATTTTGAAGAAGAGGGTGATTTCGAGAAGGAATCTTCTTTCCAGACACCGCAGAGCAGCAACAGGGATCTTTTACGGTACGAAATCGAGTCAAGTGTACATGACGACGCCGTGAAAGAGGCGTGGTCTACAAATGAGGATTTCCTATTGGCTGTTATCAAAGATAAGTTGAGAAGGCGGCGCCAACGAGAGCCCGAGGGCGTGGATAATGACGTCACAAATAGGATCTCTGAGGAAAATGGAGATTATTACGTCATTCAGGATAGCTGGGAATCCACAGAGCTTTCCAGGGTGAGTGGAAGATTTCGTATACATCAGTGTGTTGTCGTTGTTGTTGTCGTCAACGTTGCCGTTGATGTTGTCGTTGTTGTTGTTATTTTTGTTGTTGTTGCTGTTGCTGATGCTGTTGAAGTTATTTATCATTGTTATTGTTATTGTTGTTTTTGTTTCTGGTTCTGTTTTGTTGTTGAATATATTGTTGTTATTGTTCAAGAGTGAAAGAGAGCAATTAGTGAGAGAAGGGGTGAGATAGAGAAAGTAAGAGAGAAAGAAAGAAAGAAAGAAAGAAAGACAGAGAGAGAGACGAGGGGGGAGAGAAAGAAAGAGAAAGAGAGGGAGAGAGAGAGAGAGAGAGAGAGAGAGAGAGAGAGAGAGAAAGAGAGAGAGAAAGAGAGAGAGTAATTAGTGTGGTAATACATGCTATATTCCTACAAAAGTCTGTCCTCTTTTTCTGCGTTTGTACGTGGTTGGTGTGGATGCTTTTATGGCAAAAAAGACCACGGTCTGTGATCCAGGAGTTAGACACTTTGCCGTCTCTCACAAGAGACACGAGTTCCATTTCCATGTTGGAAGAATTTTTCATATAGTATCTTGGTCTTTTTATTAGGACGTTACTACTTTCTCAATCCCGGCAGAGTCGAAGTATGCCTCCCAAATTAGCTAAATTGCGTCGACGGGGACGTTAAACACTTATATTTTAAAAAACTACCCAAAACCAGAGTCTCCTCCTGCCCCCCCTCCCCCCCTCCCCATCCCCGCACCTTGATAACAGAGCCTTTCTTTTGTACAATTCAGTTTATAAATACCCAACGTCAGATCAGATGTGTGTTTAGTGTAAAGTTTTCACTTCAGCATCTTTAGTATCTAAAACAATTATGGGACGGTCCGTTTGGTCAGTTAATATCACGCTAGACTGCAGGGTGGTTGGCCCTGGCTCGAATCCCAGACTGGGCGTTCTTGAACTTGGGTCGTTCTGTAAAGTTTTCAGGGCTGTCAAATCCATTTGACTCGGTCCTATCGCTGACAGACGTTAAATCGTGGGTCCTGCCTTTTTAATCACCTAATAGTGTTGATAGGGACGTTAAAACCATACACTTACAGTTGACAACCATTATCTAGACGTGTTTAATCCATAGTATAGTTGTTGTTTAAAAAACATTTACTGCCCAATATCATGATATGGGGAGGGGTTGAATAAACATTTTCAAAGGAGGTGCTGGTGTGTACATGTATATTGTTTTGTAGATTTCTCAACACTTATTTCAAACTCACGTTGTTTGTTCTTTAGTTTTTCTCCATGTTATAAAAGAATATACAAGCCAGTTTTGCCTTGGGAGGCATTATCAGAAACTTGCAGTATTTTGAAAAGCCTCGAAGTGTATGTACTTTAAATATTAAACTAAATGAGCTATGAATATAGTAAAAATGGACTTTCGAGTCAACTTATGCTTGTTTAGGTTCAAAAAGAGTTCATAAAACTGCACTGGCAATGTTAATTTTATAGAATTCCAAACGAACACAAGTCAAAATATGTTTAGTTTTTATTTTGTTAAGGACAAGGCAGACACACTTTTTGATTAGCAAATCAAAGACGATGTTGCAACCCAGCTCAAGCTACATACGCATATCAGAAACACGAATTTGTATATTATTCCATAGTATGCGTATTGCTGCCTGCCTTTCTAAGTTTCAGGCAAAGACAGCGGAATTTTTGTAAAAACCAGTATTAATAACGAAGTCATGCTTCAAAACGGTGCATTTTCAACCGTTGTCAAATGATCAGAAAGCACGTCCACACAGACTTACACTAGTTATGATTGAAATTCTTGAAGATATTCCGAGAAAGTGTGAATGTGAATGCCAAGCTATCCAAACCGACACCTCATATCGCAATATTAAGTAAGTTATAAAAACATTTTGTCAGACAACATATAGATATCACAAGTCATGGAAGGGTCCGTGAGGTAGGGGTCCGTGGCATCTCCCACGCTGATGCGGTCAGTGGAGAGAGTTGTCTGAGGATACGAGTTTGTGCTCCCTGATGCAGGGTCTGCTGTTGTGGTGGATGCGCGTGGTTTGGGGGTCGCTTTGACTCCAGTAGCGAAAGTCTGGCAGAACGTCCGGTCGTTCTGCGGGTTACGGATCAAGGTGAAGACCGTACAATACAAGTCTTTGGCGCATTCTCTCATGCATTGGGTTAACGAAAACCCCTCGCGCGCAAAGCGAAGAGCCCCTGCTAAACTATGGCCGTTCGAGCAAGTCTTGTAGACGGAATAATAGGATAGAGTGACGCTGTCTCGAATCGAAGTCTTCACCACTGCCGCGGTTGCGCACAACATGAGGATTGGGAGTGCTGACGTCATGATCTCGGCGGTGAAGCGGCTTAATGGGGAATTATTTCTTCCCTCCCCTGAACTGAGGGAGGCTATGGCTTGTTTGGGGTTTAAAGATTTCTTGACAGCAGTTAAGCGCTAAGATATCTGAAATAGGAAATCTAAGAGTAAGTGGATTCATACACAAAGATAAATGAAGAGAACTGAATATGCGGGTGTGCATGTGTGGGTGTGCATGTGTGGGTGTGCATGTGTGGGTGTGCATGTGTGGGTGTGCATGTGTGGGTGTGTGTCTGCGGGGGAGATTAAGGGCCGGAAGGGGGGGGTATATTCTTTAGTTTTAGTTTTAGTAGAGGTTTTACGGCGCTCGCATCTGCATAAGGTCATATGAGCGCCAGAAGATTAGAAGTGTTACAAGAGAGTAACAAACATAAAAAAGAAGAAGGGGAGATAAGGATGATTGATTTTTGATAGGAAAGAAGGAGCAAACCACACCAGAGCACCCGGCAACCACCCACGAGTATATCCTTAAGAGAGGAGAGCACTCCTGGGGAGCTGCACTATGCTGCCTTGCTGAAAAAGGGGAAAAGCTCTTAATCATTACAATTTAGATGTGTCGATATCAGACCTTTCTACTGGGTCAAAGGGACGGGGAAGAGCGACTGTATCTTTTTTTTTTTTAAGTTTAAAAAATCAACACACAAACAAAAATAGGGGAAAAATCGTCTGAGGAACAGGTTGTTGGTTAGGTTTAGGGTTTCCGTTTTATGAAAATTCTAAAACATTTTTCGTTTTCTGAGACTTAAGGGTCATGTAATTTGGAATTATCTCGATCAGTATATCATGATATCAGACATTGATTCCTGGAGAATCTATTCTTGTTAACTCTGTCGTGATTGTCGAAGATCAAAGTACTAAAAATCAAAGCGTTGGCTTTGCAACTGAGCCATGATGAAAATCGTTTCCGAGAGAATACTAAAGTACTATGAAAGTAATGCCTCTGATTTTAGCGGGAATGGCGCCTGGAACCGTTGCATTACTAAGCCACTGTCTTGAAAGTTACTCTACAAGACGACTACTACTCCACTTCAGAAGGTAAAACTTTTTTTTTAGATTATTCAAACTAAATATCGAAACGTTGTTTCACATACCGACAGCGCACAAACATGATAAAGTGTCTCACAGTCAGAATTTTATAAACGTTCAATTTTCATTGGGGAAGAAACGATTTTTTTTTGTAGGAATACGTTTATATACGTGCAACGTCCCGGCAAAGCAGAAACTTTCGGAGCATGATGATGGCTCGATTTCTCTAATGTTAAGTAAAAATTATCATCTTTCTGTGGTGACAATGATGAAATGTTGTTGTGACGTTTGATATGCACAGACCTAAATTTCATGGGGTTTTTTTTACAATGAATAATGAATAGAAAAATCCGCCACATGGTTGGGAAAAAATGCGAATTTCCTAGTATTTATTATCTTTGTTTTTAACGTGAGTGCCGTGAACACCAAAATGTTGTCTTTGCAGCATGACCTGGGTCGATAACAGCAACAACAAAAACAACTTGGATCGATAGTATCAACATAGCATGACCTATGTTTTGGAGTACTTAGTATTGCTCATCTGAAGGAAAAAGTGTGAGACTCCAAAGAATAGATTCTTTACGCAATTAAGAAGGGGTAACTTTTAAAAAAAATTCCTGAGTATATTACTTACTTCGTAGTTTTTAAGTAGAAAGTTCTTACTGGCGTCGGTAGTGTAGCGGCAGGACGCTTTGCCGTGATACACAGAAGATCCGAGTTCGATTCACGATTGTGGAGAGCTTTTGAATAAGTATCTCGGTCTTTTTGTTGGGACGCTGTATCCCTCTCAGCTCAGGTTGACCCTGACAGGTAAGGTCGAAACCTGGCTCCTAAATTATCAAAATTGTGTTGATGGTGGCATAAAACATTACATTGAAAGAGAAAGTCCTTTATGAGATGCAATTTCGGTGTAGTAAGAAACTTTTGTTATCTGGGGGAATCTATAGTCTGTGTAGAAATCAGTGTGGGTGGTTGGTGGGTGCTCTGGTGTGGTTTGCTTATTCTTTCCTATCAAACATCTATCGTCCTCATCTCCCCTTCTTTTTTATGTTTGTTACTCTCTTGTAACACCTCTAATCTTCTGGCGCTCATATGACCTTATGCAGTTTCGAGCGCTGTAAAACCTCTACTAAAACAAACAAAAAACAAAGAAATCAGTGCGGTGGCCTTAAAAAATAATACAAAATAAAGCAAACCTCGAAGTGAAAAACTCTTCCGTTGAGACTTGGAAATACATTTACAATTTCTTGGAAAGTGAACACATTTCCGTTTAGATCTCTTTTTAAAAGAAGATAGCGATTTTGTTTACGGGGGCTCAAAACATATTACATGTAGAAGGAAGTATAAAACGGATAGTGGTGACACGCCATGGCGTTATGTCCAACTGGGCTTAGGTTGAAAAAAAAAAGGTATCCTTGTGTTGTCCGGGTTTTCCCCGTGCACTCTCGGGCTTCCGGTTGCTGTTTTCTAGATCTAGTGCGGGACAAAACACCTAAATAATTCGCTACCCCAGAATTAAAACGCTCTGTCTGCTCAGTTCCTAGTTTTGAGAAATTTGAAGTAAAAAATTTTTAGTTTCGCAAGCTTTTTGTCCCATGCAATTTTGTTTATATTGGTAACGACCCGTAATAATCTAACGATTATGATAGAGCAGGTGGAAAATTTGGATTCTGACCTCATGTTCAGATAGAAATTGTAATTCTAAAGTATCGAAATAAAAAAAAAGACTTACCCTCGAAGCAGAAATCCAGGAGGGAGTTGTGAAAGATAAAACACATCTATTTAGCTCTCTTCATAAAAGTAACAGGATCTGTCCTGTACAAACAAATACTCTCAAATATTGTTTTGCCACTTTTAAATAAGTAAGAGAAATCACATTTTTTATTACAGCCAAGTTTCCTCTCAATTGTATTTGCTCACGGAGAACTATCGCATTCCATTCTGGAGGGCGTGTTTTTCTGCTATCAGTGAGTCGACACCACTCGAAGCATCACGCTCTCTCTCTCTCCCTCTCTCTCTCTCTCTCTCT
>NW_004798794.1:10705-15622 GCF_000002075.1 Aplysia californica | reverse complement strand
GGGGGTGTTCTTCTTATTGTGATGTGTTTTTCTGTAGTGTCATTGTGTGGACGTTTTGTGATTGCCGGGTTGGAAAAGAGCACATAATGGAGACAGAAAAAAGCCAACAAAATATAGAAGCAGGACATACCCGAGGCACCCTCCAACCACCCATGCTGTTCGTGGCTGTACGCTGATGTGAGTCAAGTCATCCGTGTGCAAAGGGAGACATTCTTGCAGAACGCTTTAGTGAGCTGGAACCTGCTGTCTTTGAGAGAGCGTGGTGTAAAACTCAGCCTTGGATCTCTAATGTTAGACTTGAAAGACAAATCCCAACGATACGCCTCCAGGGTTTTTGTTTAATAGTCATGCCTTGGGATCCTCATTCTTTTTTTTTTCTATCATTGATCACTGGATCGGTTTCACGCCCTTTTGAACGCTGTGCGTTTTTGTTTTTTGTTATGTTTTGTTTTTGTTTTGTTTTGTTTTTGTTGTTTTTTTGTTTTTGTTTTGTTTTGTTTTTGTTTTTTGTGTTTTTTTTGTTTTTTTTTACAGAGGAGGGACCTTCGGATTCAATAGCCATCGCCGTCAACATCGAGCCAAATAACATTTTTTTTAATCTTTCTATCTTATAGACGTAGACTCACCGTCAGTTTTCAAAAATGCATATAGCACTTTTGGCCTTTGAGTTATTAGGACCATGGGGTCAGAAACCAAGTGTTCTATCTGATCTATCAAAATCGTAAGATTATTCGGAGTCGTTTTCAAGATGTTAAAAAAATTGCTTTCGAAAAAGCTCGACCATTTTGTGAAACTCAAAAGATTTAGCTTCAAATTTATTAAAACTAGGTAAAGAGCGCAGTTCATTATTTTTCCTCTCTGCTCTGAAAAAAAATCCCCAAAACAACCTGAGTTCAGAACACCCCGTTGGGGATTCGAGCCAAGGCCTTCCGCTCCGTGGTCCAGCATGATACCACCAGCAGAGCTAACGATGCATTCGAACCCCCTTCTCTCCCATTATAGTCTTGTTAATGTTGTCAGTCGCTGACTCGTCTGCTCAAAATGCTGTACCTTTGTTAGTTTTCTTTTTGGTTGCCTGTGGACGGTTGGTGGGTGCTCTGGCGTGGTGTGCTCCTAATTTCCTATTAAGTATCTATTTTCCTTGTCTATCCTCCTTTATGTGTTAGTTACTCTCTTGTAACACACATAATCTTCGGCACTCGTATCACTAAACGGAAACAAGAAACTAAACTTTGTTTGCTTTAATTGACAGAGGTTCTCGGCAAACGCCGACATAAAAGAATTGATTAGCGACTAAATGTTTACAGTTATTGAAAGTCTTTGTAACATTTTAACGCGTTGAAACCCAACACATGAGGGAATGAACTAAATGTTTTATAATTGTTATTTAAAAAATTTGGTAAACAGTGCAGTCGGGTGTTTTTCTCTGTTTATCTCATAATTCGTATCTCTTTCCTTCCTCATCTCTTCTTTTCTCTTTTTGTTTCCTTCTTTCGCGCCGTTTGTACTTGAGTCATCTCCCAGTATCTTAATAGGTTTTTCCGGGCCAGAACTTCTATTTTTATTCTTTCCTGATATTTATTTCTCCTTAAATTAAAGATGAGTTCCTCTAGTTTCCCCCTACTTTTCTATCAACCTCCCCCCCCCCCCAAATACTTTACATGTTTATCTCCTTTTCTTTAATTTTGATCCTTTTCTTTAGTCTCCTTTTCTTCTCTGTGTGTTATTTTTGTCTCCTTTTCTTTTTTAAAATCGTTTTCTTTTGCCGAGTTTTATTTTCTCTAAGTCCTTTTATTTCGCCTGCATGAAATCGACAGTTATAGACTGAAGTCTGTGTGGGAAGAGTTATCTTCAGCCAGTCATGGAATATTTCCTCTCTGCCTAGTTTCTTACCCAGCCCCAAACACTTCTGCTCTTATTTCTACTCACGTTCTTTGTATAGAAGGCTGTCAGATTTGATTTGTCTGATTTTTTAAAAGAACTTATAAAAGAAGTCTCTGGTGAGGCAGTGAAGGGGTTAAACTGAAGCAACAGTAAAGTTATAACGAATCTATCCCCTTTTCCTTTACGCTTCACGGTTTGCCAAAAATTGATTTAATTGTAGATACTGTACGCCCCTATCAACACAATTTAGATCACGTAGGAGGCAGGTTGCTTCGACCCTGCCTGTCAGGGATGACAAGGGCTAAGAGGGATACAACTTCCTAGCAGAAAGACGGAGATGCTCAGTTAAAGTCTCCCCTCACACGGGAATCGAACTAGGGTTGCCTGCGTGAGAGAGCAAAGTGCCTAACCGCTACACCAGAGTTGCTACTTACCTGAATTCGCCTGTAGATTTATCTGACACAGTTATGAAGGATCACGGTTAAAAAATGTTGTGGTTTTTTTCTTCTAAGTCAAGTACATGCCGTTAGTCAGCTGGTATCAAGCTAGTCTGTGCTGCAGATGACCCTGGTTCGAATCCCAAACTGTTGTTCTTGAACTAGGGTTCTCTAGGCCGTTTTCAGAGCTCTCTACCCTGTTTGACTGTGTTGTGTCCTATCGTAGATAGACGGCAAATTCGGGGTCCTGCCTCTTCGAATTTGTTCTTATTTTTTAAAAGGGCACAAAACCATATTATCATGCCCTTCAGATACGTCCTATTTCACCGCAGGCTCCGTATTACAAGAACTGATCGTTGTTGGGCGTGTATATTAGGAAGTTGGTTGTTTTTTGTTATTTTATAGGGTTTAAAACACGAGTTATCACTTGTCAGGTTTTTTGGTTGTTTTGGTTTGTTTGTTTTGTTTGTTTTATTTTGTTTTATTTTGTTTGTGTAGGGTTGGGTTTTTTTTTGGGTAAATGTAAACTTGGGTCCCATATTGTAAACTTGCTTGACAAAGCACACACCTCCCATATTGTGAACTTACTTGACGAAGAGTACACCGCCCATATTGTGAACTTACTTGACAAAGAACACATCTGCCCATATTGTGAACTTACTTGACGAAGAACACATCTACGGGGTCTCCACTCTCCCTGGAGTCGGCATCTCCGGGTCGCCAAGACGACATACACAAAAGACGCTTTTAAGAATGTGGGGATGGGGGGGAGGGGAAAAAAAGGCGGGGTTGACTTTCACCGTTATATTTTACTGCAGAAATCGGATACATCACAATCGCAATGTTCTTAGCTGGTTTAAATGTTCTAAGTTTGTTCTCAGAACGACAAACACTCGCCCAGAGCATACGACATAGTTCATATGAGACATTTTGGTAAAGACCACACAAACCATATCTCAATCACTTGAATCAAATATTTGTTAAAAAGTATTCCCTTGCGAATTTCTAAAAATTTCAAATGGGCACATGTTGACGCATCATGAAGTTCATCAAAAGTAGGTTGCAGAAAAAGAGACAGCAAAATAACCAAAAAAGAAACTCTCACTTCTTTACAGAAATACTTCATTGAATCCTTTGAAAATGTCTTACGCCCAAAACCTTCTGTGTATAATACGTGTTCCAGTTTCAACTATGAGTCGTTAATTAAACACAACTATAATTAACTTCATTTTATGTATCACATTTGATTTCTCAGAACTCCAAGCATGCATTTTGTCTTCTGGAATACAGGCAAATCTCATTCTGATTTTGCATGATAAGAGATTCTTGTAGAATTCAGACATGTTTCTTGGTGACATGATTGCGATGAATAACAAATGGAGCCGAAATATTTATGTGCAGCACAAGTATAAAATAAACAATTCGCCAAGTTCATATATTAGTCCTTGGTTGTGTGACAATGATAATGAAAGTAAAGAATGTGCTTAAGTCATTCATATTTTTCAGCAATAATAGCTTAATGATTATAATTAATATGTTCCCTGTGATATGATTACTAGAAATACTTGTGCATTGTTCAGACAACATCATTATTATCCCTTGCTGGTGTGATTTCTAGTACATTTACACGGTTTAGATTTGCTCCTCGGAAATATGAGTCTGATAACAAATTCCATGATATTACCCGGTAATAATTATGAGTACGCGTCAGAATTTTGTTTCAATATATGTATTTTTACGCCCTCATCTACACAGTTTGGACCAAGTAGGGGGCGGGCTTTGACTCTGTCTATCAGGGTTGACTCGAGCAGAGACGAATACGCAACGTCTCAGCAGCAAGACCAAAATACTTGACAAAAATTCTCCCTACACTGGACCAGGAATCGAACTCGCATCTTTCGCGTGCGACGGCGATGCACTTAACCACTACACCACAGACGCCAGGGTATAAATAATGTGTAAGAGAATTTTTTTCGAAAATCAGATATATTCATTGGTTAAGATATTATAAAACACACAAGTTGTTGAGGTGCCGCCAATGTACGGCGCAGTGGCTTCCTTTACGTTGCTAAGAAACGAACTCATGGTTGTTTCTCGAAACCCTGTTGTGGTGGCGGACGCTGGTTCTATGGTCGTGGTGGTCAGCCCGTATAATGGGCTTACAGTTACTCTGGAGTGGTCAGTGGCAAACGTTTGACAGACCGTGGACCCGTCCTCTGGGTTGTGGATGAAAGAGAACAGTTTGCAGTAGGCGTCACTGGCGCAGGCTTTCATGCACAGAGGGACGCTGAACGTTGGGTGCACAGAACGAGCGAACACCTCGAACTCCTCCCCTTCAGCGCATGTTGCATCGGCGAATTTTTCGTAGTGGGTGATGGTAATTCTCCGCCCATTTGCAGCAGCAGGCGTCATCTTCAGCGTCACGCATGCGCACAACAAGAGGATTTGGAGTGATGAAGTCATGTTTGCTTTCCCGGAAAGGTTGTTTTTTTTACAAGGGAAAGGCAATTCGTCCTACTCCTCTTGGAACTGGAGACAACTGTCTAGAGAGAGAGAGAGAGAGAGAGAGAGAGAGAGAGAGAGAGAGAGAGAGAGA
>NW_004798794.1:6421-8539 GCF_000002075.1 Aplysia californica | reverse complement strand
CGTGTGTGTTTGTGTGTGTGTGTGTGTGTGTGTGTGTGTGTGTGAGCGCACTTATGTGTGCGTGCATATGTATGTATACGTGTGTGCATGTGTGTATATATATGTGTGTGTGCGGGTGTGTGTATGTGTGTGTCTGTGTTTGTGTGTGTATTTCGCAGAGATAAAATTTTAAAAACTGGTCAAATTTTAAATCTACCTGGGAAAAATAACAGCTCTCATTTATTGTCTCGCTGCGTGACCTAGATTAAGATGTGAGTTTCGTTTTCATAATTAATGAGTAAACCTCGTTCATCCATCGAGTCCTACAACGTACGTGTTGTGTTATCATCATTATCTCTGTACTTTATCTCCTAACAAAATGAGATCGGCGTTCTTTCACGTGATTTCTCCCCTTAACGGCGTCACCCCGTTGTTCTTAACTCATTAAGGACTCGCATTCTGCTCATTCGACAGCAGTTGAGGATTGAAGATAATATGCAGTTTCTGCACACTTAAAAAATTAGCTTAACTTAATAATAATAAATGATAAATGATAAATAGCATTTGTATAACGCATACCCCAGCTCGACAGCAAGATCTATGCGCTTTGCACATTATATTGTTATTATCTCAGCAGACCATAGAACACTCAGAAACATTCTCAGCTTCCCATGAAGCATACAGTGCACGCAGCTGATTAAACGCCCAAACACTAACTGACAAGATATTTCAGGGTACCCATTCCCATCTGGGTGAAGTGAGGAAAATTCGTGTAAAGTGCCTTGGCCAAGGACACAACGTCGGGCCCCTGATGGGATTCGAACCCACGACCTTTTGTATCACACATAATTCTGTTCGTCTGTCGTCCTTATCTCTAATCCTTCTTTTTGTATGTGTTTGCTGCTCTCTTTTAACACCCCTTGTTTTTAGCACTTACGAGTATATAACCTAATTATGTTTCGAAAGCCGGAAAACTCAAAAAACAAAACAAAAAAACAAATAGTTCCGTTTCCTTTATCTGGAACTTTGAAAGACTAGGCAACAACAACATACATTTTATGAAATAAGCAGATTTGTGTGTTTCCGATTTGTTGATCTGATGAAGGTTCGAAAAATGGGGCAACATTGCCTTTTGGTCAGCTGCTGATCGGACATAATACCTGTCCAGTATGTACTTACCCTCTTCGCTGGTGTGTAGAGTATATATCATCATCATCATCATCATCATCATCATCATCATCATCATCATCATCATCATCACCATCATCATCATCATCATCTTCATCCAGTGCCAGATCTGCAACAGACATCGGCGATCATGGTTTTCCATTCATTCCTTTGCTCGGATGCTTTTAAAAAAGCTACGTTTCGCTGATCTTTCCCTGTCACCCACTTGTTCGGGTTCCCTAAGTAGGTTGCTCTGGGCCTGCCCCTGCCTCTCTTGCCTTCAATTTTGCCAGTGAGCGCAAGATGTTCAAGACCCTTATTTAGACGTGTAATATATATTTTATACATATATACCTCGCGTGTGTTCTCCCAAACTGATTCAGCGGCATTGTGTTCTACTGGTTTTAGAGGGTGTTTTAAGACATGGGTGGTTGGTGGGCGCTCTGGTGAGGTTTGCTCCTTCTTCCCTATCCAACATCTATCGTCCTTATTCTCTCCTGATTCTTTTTGTGTTTGTTATTCGCTGGTAACATCTCTGATCTTGGGCTCTTGTATGACCTAATTGTGTTGCTACTGCCGAAAAACCCGTTCTGAAACAAAAATAAAAGAAACTGCTGCGTGTGCAGTTGCTTACTTTCAATAAAACAGAAAGATATTCTTTATTTGCCATAAGCCCTCTTGAACGTACATTTCATCTTGTCTGTGCAAACGTAGATGGAAAAGTCTCAGCGACCAAGGGTTAAAGAGTAAACGTATTATCCTCTCGTTTCATGATTTCGAGGAACGTTACTGCACGAACCTCTCTTCTCTTTCATTCTCATCGCTTTGTAACAAACATACCTTTTGTTTTTAAAGCACTGTTCTCCCATTTCATGATTGTGTCCATTTCCTATAAATGAAACATTCGAGGGAAGCGATTTAGCTTGAACACTGCACAAAGCTCGCTCTCTCTCTCTCTCTCTCTATCTCTCT
>NW_004798794.1:3317-4817 GCF_000002075.1 Aplysia californica | reverse complement strand
AGAGAGAGAGAGAGAGAGAGAGAGATGGAGAGAGAGAGAAAGGGACAAACAGACAGACTGACAGAAAAACATTAAAAACGCACGCTGAGAAAAAAAAGGAGATCGCAAAAAATAAGACCCCTTAAAAATCCACTCAAAACGAAGGACGTTGCGGTCTCTTCAGTCTCGTCGTAAAAGAAATATAGAAAATGGGAGGTAACTCAAACACAACCAGACTTAGAGTTACAGAACAGCTGCGGGTGCTTTCCCCTGAAATCCTTCCATAACAAGCTAAATGGAGATTCCCTGTTGGAATAATGTGGTCATTATGATAGCGGCGTCATGACTGGCCTTGACCTTGAAGCGTGACTGGAACTGAACTCTCTGCGCTTCCCTTGCTTGTGTTTTCGTTGTGTTTTTGTTTTAGTTTTTGCATTTGTTTTGGGGTTGTTGTTTTTGTTTTTTTCCAACAAGCTTAACCATATGAAGACAGTTATTCTCCGGTAACGTTATCTTTTGGCGAGTAATTTCGGAGTAATATTATCTACCCCCTCCCTCTCTCTCACCTCCTCCCCCTGCCCCTCCCCCTGCCTCCTTTTTGTGGGTGGTTGGCGGGTGCTCTGGTGTGGTTTACTTCTTCTTTCCTATCAAACGTCTATCGTTCCTTCTCCCCTTCTTCTTTTGTATATTTGTTCTCTCTTGTAACACCTCGAAAATTCTGGCGCTCATATGACCTGACGCAGTTGCGAGCACTGTAAAACCTCTACTAAAACTAAACTAAAACTACCTCCTTTTCAAACAATATCCCTGTCTCTCTGTCTATCTATCTGTCTCTTACGCAGTTGCGAGCGCAGTAGAATTCATACAAAGTAACGACAGCACCACTATAAGGCAACGGGACAGAGCAGAGGGTGCCCGCCTCGTGACCTAATAATAATAATTATTATAATCAATAGTTTGTGCATAGCGCATACCCCCGCTCCACAGCAAGCTCTATACGCTTTATACTATACCTTGAAAGGATAGAGAAACTAAGGGCTTACGACTAATATGGTGTGGTCAATTAATTACGAATCAGTTACTTTTTCCACTTTCAATTACTCCGTTAGCTTAGTTCGTACCAAGCTGGACAACAGAGAGGATGGTCCAGGTTCGAATCTCAGTCTTGCCGTTCTTGAACTTTGTGGTCGTTTAGTGGAGTTGTCAAGGCTCTCAATAAAAACTTTGGCTTGGTCCTATCAGAGACGGACGTTAAATTCGGAGTTCTCGCCTCTTAAATAACATGTCAGTGTTGACAGAAGGGTGTTAACCATAGCGAACCAGAGTCCATACTCTCACTTTTTTTTTAGGTCTCGTGTCCTGATTTTGGTGCCCATATTTGTTGGTTACGTAAGAATGTATTTACATGGTGCATATTGTTATGTTTTTTAGAAAAACAAAACAAGAGAAAAGGGCATTTTTAAGTAGGTGATGATGATGATGATGATGATGATGATGATGATGATGATGATGATGATGATG
>NW_004798794.1:0-894 GCF_000002075.1 Aplysia californica | reverse complement strand
CTCTCTCTCTCTCTCTCTCTCTCTCTCTTTCTCTTTCTCTCTCTCTCTCTCTGTGTCTGACACAAACAAAGAAACAGTCCAACAAACACTCTCTTTCTCACACACAATTTCTCCCTCCCTCCTCTCTACTTCTCTTCCTCTCTCTCTCTCGCCCTTTCTCCAGATGTAAGGCTCATGTATACAAGCAAACTTTAGAGGTATCCTTAGCGATGGAGACATGGAGCGATACCCCAGAGAAGCCCAGAGGCGTTTGGTGTTGCGGTAAACTAGTAGGCCTGAAATGACTGCTGCAGTCTCCAGTCTCCAGTTACTACTGGCTGTGGTCAGGTAGCGGACCACAATTGTTTTAATTGCACTAAACATTTTATATTATAAGTGGCTGTGGTGTCGCCAACTTGTTTGAATTTGGTTTGTGGTGGTTTAGAAGAGCAGATAAATAAAGAATGGAAGAAAGAATGGAAGAAAAAAGTGAAAAGAAAGAAAGAAAGAAAAAAAGAAAGAAAGACAGACAGAAAGAAAGAAAGAAAGAAAGAAAGAAAGAAAGAAAGAAAGAAAGAAAGAAAGAAAGAAAGAAAGAAAAAGAGAAGAGGGAGTCAAGTAGAGAGACATTGAGGGACTGAGAGAGAGAGGGGAGGAGAAACATTTAGGGAGAGTGAAAGAGAGACATGGATAGAAAGAAAGAGAGAGAAGGGGGAGGGAGAGAGAATGATAGTGTGAGAGAGAAATGATTAAACAGACAGAGAGACAAACACACAGACAGACAGACCGCAGATGTTGATAAGAGAGACACAATGAGGGAGAGAGAGAGAATGCGAGAGATAGAGAGAACTTACACTAAATCGCTTTCCTGGTATCCATGTGCATCTTTCCAACAATGAGTCTTTTCCAACATTG
>NW_004798793.1:72072-73188 GCF_000002075.1 Aplysia californica | reverse complement strand
CCACAATGCTTCATGCACCGCACCTCAGAAAGCGCTAACGACTCGTCCAGGGCCGAGCTGAAAAACAAAACCTGCCGTCAACAACATGCTGAGAGAGAGAGAGAGATTCGAACGTGTGACAAACGCTAGAAATTCTGGTCCACCTCAGCATTATGTCCAATACTGCTCGTGTGTTTTTGTACGTTGTTTGGTCCTTTTTCTATGCACTTCTAACAAGACCAGCATTAAAATAAGTTCAGTTTTATACATTTGTTCATGTATTCAGTATTGTCTGTTTTCTCAAAGTTTGCGTTCACTCCAATTTATAATTTAGTACTGTTATGCGCGTTTCTTTTTATATCGTTTCAGGTCCCTTTTCTCGATTCACTTCCAAATTTAGCACAGTTTTAATGGTTTGTTTCTATAATCACATTAGTTATTACCGCTCATTAAAATAAGTCCTGTACTACTACTACACGTTTGTTTCCATGTTCTATTTGGTCCGCACTCGCGATATGTCCGCACCGACCAGGATATGACCATGGCTGAGCGTTTGGCGCCAGGTCGTAGGCAGTGCCAGGGATGGGCGCAGGTCTTTGTGTGCTGGTCAAAACCGCAGGAATCTCCCCACACTCAAGGTGGCAGGCGGATACAACAGAGCGTATCCCAGTTCCCCGCCAAACGACGGCACGGGGAGAAACAAAGACACGCCATGATAAATAATATGTAGAGCCTAGAGAGGGAGAGTGGTTGTCACACGTGCAGGTGGACAAGAAGAACAAGAAGAACAAAAACAAGAACAAAAACAAGAACAAGAACAAGAAGAAGAAGAGTGACTGGACAGAGAGAAACAAGGACAGTCGATAATAAATAATATTATAATATTATGTTGAGAGGGAGAGTGATTTTCACAAATGCAGATGGACACGAACAAGAACAACAACAAGAACAAGAAGAACAATATGACCAAGAACAAGAACAAAAAGACTGAGGGGACATAGAGAAACAAAGACAGATGAAAAATATGTAGAGAGGGAGAGTGATTGTCAGGTGGACGCGAAGAAGAAGAAGAAGAAGAAGAAGAAGAAGAAGAAGAAGAAGAAGAAGAAGAAGAAGAAGAAGAAGAAGAAGAAGAAG
>NW_004798793.1:70837-71952 GCF_000002075.1 Aplysia californica | reverse complement strand
AGAAGAAGAAGAAGAAGAAGAACAACAACAACAACAACAACAACAACAACAACAACAACAACAACAACAACAACAACAACAACAACAACAACAGATAGAACAGACAGATAGACCGAAAAAGAGTTTAAAACGCTGAATGAAGTTCAACCCCCCCCCCTAAAAAAAAAACAACCAACCCCTTCCCTCCCAGTGAAACCTTCGTTTTGTTTTAAAGAATCTACCCCTATGTTTACCAATGTTCAGATGAGGCACTTACCATTAAAGTCAGAAGTCAGCACAGTGAAGAGTGAGGGAACGACAATGCAAATAAATGCATAGAGGGGGTAATACGGGGACGCCTATTTAGAATTGCTGATAGTCGGATGGATAGATTGACTGAAATGCAGATCTGTAAGTCTTTTCTTAGATTTTTCTTTAGGGAGCTTATTCAAAATTGTCAGTCTTTCTTTTGTGTTCACCCCCCCCCCCCCTTATATCCTCGCCTAGTCACTTTTCCCTCCGATTCCTTTCTGTCTTACCAAACCAAAGCCAAAGAAAAATGTCTAATATTAGCGCTGGGCGGATGAGTTCCCGATTATTGAAAGCTAGGAATCGTAGGAATCGACTCCGAACCCAATTACTTCTTTTCTAATCATGTGATTTTTTCCCGGTGGTTACCTGGTTGGCTCCGAACGTCTTCAGGATTTAGGATAACCTTGATTTCGGAACACTACGAAGCATCAACTTTATTTTCAAAAATAGATTCTTTGATAAAAAGAAAATTTTAATGACAAAACTGTTGGTTTACGTAAAAAGGAGAAGGAACTTTACTTCTGTAGTATTAATCGAGGGAATCGGTTCCGGAATCGACTCTTCGCCCAGCTCTATCTAATATCTAACAGAGGCGCGCAGTTTGTTGCAAAATGCAGGACTTGACAGCCTTGGCAAATACTCGCTAGGTGACTGACCTTATCAGCATCATCCACCCTCACCCTTTTGTCCAAGAGAGAGACGGGGGGAGAGGCGGGGGAGAGAGAGAGGGCGCAGAGAGAGAAAGAGAGAAAGGGGGGGAGGGGGAAAGAGACAGACAGACAGACAGACAGACAGACAGACAGACAGACAGACAGACAGACAGA
>NW_004798793.1:68706-70737 GCF_000002075.1 Aplysia californica | reverse complement strand
AGACAGACAGACAGACAGAGAGAAGAGGGAAAGAAAGAAAGAAAGAAAGAAAGAAAGAAAGAAAGAAAGAAAAAGACAGACGGATAAACTGAAAAGCTCTTGAAAAGAAGAGATACTAGCAGCTCCTGAATGCTTATACAAGAGAAAAAAAAATTGGCTGGCCATTGCCCAGAAATACACAAGGATGTCAGATTTTACCTCAAAATTTACCATTCATTAAATTCCAAATTCACCAAAAACAAGACCAGAGGGCGATTTTCCCTCGCTGGTGGCCTTTCTCTTGAAACAGAGTAGAATACGCTTCTCGTTTCCCAAACATTAAGTGTTAATTTCAAGATAAAGGTTACACGCTACTATAGTGCGGTCAAAAGTTCGAGGCGCAACTTATACTCAAATATATCTCTTTGACGGGTGAATCAGTGCCATCTATATTTTGTACGGCAGTTTGTATCAATTTGTCTTACCTAAATCATATTTTTCAACAACAATAGAAGCTAGATTTAAACACCTTTCTTCACAAATGTATTTACAATACTATATGTGAGGCATCGTGGTGGAATCAGGCGCTCGTCAATTTTTGGGCATGTAGAGTTATTGGTATCATCTTAAAGCTTGTTCACTTGTCTTTATTTGGATGAAAAAAATATCAATTTATCTTGAATACAAGTCGAGATATTTGCGAATGAAGGAGATGGGGGTCACCTGTTTTCAGAGGTAAAGTTAATGAGAAAATAGCCGCCAAAGATTAGTTATTTCCTTAGCTTAAGAGTTTGTGCTTACTGAAGATTTACATTTTTATGCCTTTAATCAACGCTTTTCAGAAAAATCCACACAGAAATGAGTTTTTTAAAGGGCATGAAAGGTGTTGTGCCAAAAAGCAATAATTTGATTAAAATTCACAAACATGCGGAAAAATGCAAGTTTCTTCACTTTGATTATTTTGACGAGAGCCTGATTCCACCGCGCTGCCTCACATATATCTCCGTCACGCGGCAAATGGGATTGTTCACAGCACTTGTCGTTTCCCACATATATTTTGTATACCCATATATGGCTTACGCCACAGCTCACCAATGACACTTTTTAGTGGCAAAACGTGATACTTTTTGTCCCTTCCTTCACCACCGAACTAACTTTGTGGGCCTCGCATAAGCTGCATTCTCATCGTGTCAAGTGCTTTCGGTAATAAGTTAATAAGTAAGAGTATGGGCGTAGTGGGGTTATTTTTTTCAACACTGTTTGGGTATTCAAGCAGTGGGACCTCCGAATTTAAGGTCTATCTCCGAAACCATTGAGCCACATCAGTTGAGAGCCTTGGAAACGCCAAAGAACGACCCGAGTGCAAAAACATCCGGTTGCGATTTCGAACCAAGACCGCCCACTCTATAGACTGGCTAGATACTGACTGTGACAACCTAGCACCCATTTTACATAAGGCATAGTCATATAAACAAAGAGGCAAGAGGACATGACAACCATAATAAAAAGGAGAAGGTGGAGATGGATTGGATATGTTTTGAGAAGAGAGCCAGACTCTATTGTGAAGACTGCCCTCCACTGGACACCCGAAGGACGTCGCAAAAGGGCACACCCAAAGTGACCTGGAGACGCACAGTAGAGTCTGAAATGAAGTCCTGGAATCATTCGTGGGGACCGCTGACCAAGATGGCCCAAAACAGACAGAGCTGGAGATCCTTTGTTGCAGGCGTAATGGGTAGTAAGTAAGTATATAAACATAGGCGATTTCAGTTCCGTTTCTAGCGGCTTTAGCGCACACTTTATATAGAACAGTGCCTCAAACCAATCGCCCAACTCGCGGCCTTGAAAAAAAGGACGTATGTTTTTGAAGGTCATTATCGGTTTCGTTGGGTTTGTGCCACGAAAGTCGCTTTTCTCCCTCCGTGGAGGAAAATCTAACAAGCCTCGACGACCAATCCAAAACGGTCTCTGGACCAACCGAACCCTCAACCCCTAACCCGTAACCTCTAACCTCTAGCCTTGTCAGTTGTCAGGTAAGTGAACTAACCACCC
>NW_004798793.1:67008-68047 GCF_000002075.1 Aplysia californica | reverse complement strand
AGAGAGAGAGAGAGAGAGAGAGAGAGAGAGAGAGAGAAGCGCAGGGAGAGACATAAAGAGGAGAAAGAGAGAACGGGACGAAAGATAGATGAGAAGAGAAAGGAGGCAGGGCGTACAAAGAAAAAATGAAAGATTGAGGGAGAGAGAGAGAGAGAGAGAGAGAGAGAGAGAGAGAGAGAAGGAGGAGGAGAAAGCTGAGCTCACCATTATCACACGTTTCTCGCGTCAGAGATGACAGCATTGGTCCATGATCGTGCCCTCAAAACTCCAGTGGTGACTTCAGCCTTATAAATAGCCAGCCTATTGACCATAAGATACTGCAATACCAGAAATTGGGCCACACCCTCCCTTTCGGTACCACAGCAAGTCGGCATCGATCCGGGTACTGCAAAGACTTTCAGTCAGTGCGTTAAGACTCTGACTATTCTGTGCTCCGACAGAAAGCAGCAAGTCAAATTCTGCTGTATTTCCATAGAAATGTTTCTTGAAACTGAACGAAATATTTTTGGTCGCTTTGTGTTTTATAAGATAACTTGGTTCAAAAGTCCATGTAATAAAGTAGTACCTATACTTGTTCTAATTGTGAAAGTTCGTCGCTTTGCCCGACTAAAACTTCGGAACCACTTAACTTTCGAATTTGAAAAAAAAATTAACGGTGGTTCAGAATCATTTAAAGGGTGCACAGTTTTATTGAGGAGCCAGGAGTCACTGTAGTTTAAGTTTCATTTTTTCATTAGTTTCATTTTTTCATTAGTTTCGTTTAAATCTAATCTTGGGAACGTCCGTCTTCTAAGACGCCATTGTGAACAGGTGGTATTTCCGTTCACTAGCTGTCCGCAGTGATTCCACACCTTTGGAATTCTGGAGTGTGCAACCACGAAAGCGGAACAGAGAATCAATCTATACATCTAATATATATTTGGCAACTTGGAAACACAAGTGCCACTTTCCACTCAAGAGTTATTGCTCCATTCCAGTAGAGTGTAAACGACTTTGAAAATTCAAGTTCGAAACCGAAGTGGATCAACCCCCCCCCCCT
>NW_004798793.1:64113-66464 GCF_000002075.1 Aplysia californica | reverse complement strand
AGACAGACAGACAGACAGACAGACAGACAGACAGACAGACAGACAGACAGACAGAAAGTATATACGAGGGCGAGATCGAGAAGAGGACAGCCATATCCCTCGTACAGTAGTATCTCATCTTTAATTTATATAGCGATGACATCTTGAATTTCTTAGCAGCTCATCCCACTTCTTATTTCCTGTTTTATTGGCTAAGTTTCGTGTTCTATTTATAAAGCTGGTGCCATATCAAAAGACAGTGATGCGCTGGGTACAGTGCTCATGCTGTGCCTCTTTCGTATTCTGCTCTCTCTTTTAAAATTTAACGTGTCTTCTGTCCTATTACAGTATTATAGTTACTACGGGGCTGGAGTTGTTGTTATTGTTGTGGTTGGTGTTGTTGTTGTTGTTGATGTTGTTGTTGTCATTGTTGTTATTGTCGTTGTTGCTGTCGGTGGCGGTGGTGGTAGTAGTGGTGTTCTAGTTTTCTTTATCTTTTTTCTTTGGCTGTTACTGGTGGCTTCGTTTGGTGGGGGTTTTTTAGTTGACTTCATAAACGTTTTGTTGTTTGTTTGTTTGTTTGTTTATTTGTTTGTTTGTTTGTTGTTGTATTTTTGTTTTGTTTTTGTTTGGTTGAGCGATAAGTTGGTTGGTTGACTGGCTGGTTGGTTGGTTGGTTGAAATACCTGAAGCCCAAAAAGGAACACTAAAATTGACATTAGAGCATAATAATATCATGTCACTCAGTGGCGCTTCATGAGATAACATATTAGACCTATTGCTTGTAGATGGGTCTGAAACTGTTGATTAAAATTTCCAAGATGGGCAGTTTTATTGTTCATTAATTATTCATTATTAATTACTGGATCCACTCGCTGGCCAGACTGAAACTGTTCGCGGGTTGTATGTGGCCCGCGGACAACATTCTTCCAATGTCTGGACATGCTATCAAGGATGAGAACAAAGTTCTTGTTACACAATTTTTAAAAATCTTTGGAGATTTATAGAGCGTGTTGATTACGTCACTGACTCTGGTGACTACAACCCTAGTTCCTATGTCCTCGTCTCGAAAACCCAATGATAGTTACGCGGCCTCGTTTGCCACCCAATGCAATATGGCGTAGGGAAGTGCCTGGTCATTTTGGTGGGCGGCGGGTATGCCATCACCCGGTAAGTGACAGGTCTCGTTCAATGACCCCCCTCCCCCCCCCCCCCTTGGAAATACATGTAGGTGGGTGATAGGAAAATCATAGTCTCTTAAAGGTGGAAAAAGTGGACATTGGTCATACAAGTGTTCACAAAGCACTGGTGTAAGGGAGTCCAGCGTTTTTGTTTCAGAAAATAAAGGCGTAATATCAAACTAAGAAAAGATTATTTGACACTGTTAAGCGGATCCCTGTTGACGACCAAGTTGTGGGAGTCTTGATTCTGGCAGCCATCTCGAAACAGTTGTGCTTATTGCGTGGGCACGAACGAAAAACCCCTCGATTTTGTTCCGATTCCCGTGGTTCTACTCAAATGGTTTTGCGTCAGCGGGTATATTTACAGTTCGTGAGAATTTCTCATCTTACCTCTATTGAGCGTGAGAATGTATCATCTTACTTCTATTGAGTTATCGAAATGCTCGAATTTGGAGGTCACTCCCTGGTGACGATGTATGCTTCTGAGGCCATATTGAAATTGCAGGATAGGTTTCCGGTTTAAAATAAAGGGGTGTGGGAAGGGGTGATGCTTACAGTTACCAATATGTTAAAAGAATTATTAGTTGTCTTATTCAAAGCACCATTAGAGCCTGAGTCTCTGAACTAGCATAAGTGCAGATTAAAACTTTAAACCATTCAGGGGCAGATTCGAACCCGAATCGATCACAAAACTGACATGATCATATCTAATAATGTTGCAGGGACAGTGATAAAAAGACCTTGACAGCGTATAACTATTGCGTAATGTGAGTCTTTGTTATACAGTATAAGTTTAACATCGTTTTCAACAAGGAAAGAAAAAAGCCCCTTGCAACACTGTAAAGTTATTTAAGAGATGGAAACTCCAAATTTAATGTCAAACTCCGATGAGACTGAGCCAAATTTAGGATTGCTCGCAAAGTGCCTTTCTCGAGGACACAACGTCGGGCTGGGCTCAACAACGAAGGGCTGATATAGATGTGGAAACTCGACATCAGCATCCTTTTCCTTGAGGACAGAAAAAAGTGGGTGAGAAAATAACGATCTCCCTTGTGGAAAAAGAAGTTAAGCAATGTCCTTCTACAGCTTTATTTGTTTCAGAAACAGAGACTGCAGAAGTAAGACAAGCAAAAAAAAGAGATGGCGAGATGGGGAAGAAAACAGAGAGAAAGGGGCAAAGGCAGAGAGAGA
>NW_004798793.1:57111-58664 GCF_000002075.1 Aplysia californica | reverse complement strand
TAAAACATGAGAAATACGTTGAGAAATACATTTTAAAACATGAGAAATACGTTGAGAAATACATTTTAAAACATGAGAAATACGTTGAGAAATACATTTTAAAACATGAGAAAGTACTGACTCAAAAAAAAATCCCCCCAGAAAATACAAAGTAAAAAATCATAAAGGCCCTAGATCGTGCTTCCTGCCTACAGAAATCCCATTGGCTAAAACGCTCCTCTCGTCACCCCATTATAGGTCAGCTGAGATAAAGTAACTTAGGACTTCGTTTATAATGCCTGTCGTGACAATTTCTAGTTGAACATGCGTGTATTTTTTTTCTGTTTTGTTTTTCATGTTTTTAATGGTTTGTTTCTTTTGTTTTGTTTTGCTGGGTTGTGGGGGAGGGGGGGTGTTGTTGCTGCTGTTGTTGTTGTTGTTGTTGCTGTTGCTGTTGTTGTTGTTGTTGTTGTTGTTGCTTTGATTTGGGGGAGGGGGTTGGGGGGAGCGAGTTGGAGAGGGGTGAATCTTACGCATAGAAAGATCACTATAAGCAGAGCTGATATAGATCTGGACTGATTTGAACGGCATTGACCAAACTGCGAAAGAGGTACTTCCCCACAGACATTTAGATCTAAATCGGGGGCTCACGTGGTCGAGAGGTTACGGTGTTCGCCTCTCATTCAATAGGTCCTGTGTTCGAATCCCGGTAGCGACGGTTAATTTTCTTCTAAAAAATGTACTCCTTTCTCATCCTTTCCTGCTCTCTAACAATGTTCTGTCGTCTGCTTTAGTCTTCCCTTTCTGCTTATACCCCCTCACTTCCTTTACTCCCTCCTCTGGGCTCCTGACTCTTTCTGCAGCCTTTCTACTGCTACACCTTGGCTCTTTCTTACTGCTTCTTTCAGCAACACCCCTGGTCTTATGGTAGGTAAGATCTAACACCTGGCCTTCTCGGATAAGGGCCAAAAATCTCAGAGATCCCGTGTGCAAATTGTGCACGTTAAAGAACTCTTGATAGTCCCAAGTCGATAGGAGTAGGTTTCAGAGGCCCCCTGGGCAAAATTCAAAATTGATTCTTACCAAAACTAATAATTAAATGCTTAATGTCTCCAGCGCGCTCATATGAACTTCGTAAAACACTTACCAAAGAAAAAGATTTGAATCATTATTTCTATGCGGACTGCTTCTTTTTTTTTTGTGGTAAGCGTTTTTTTACGGCGCTCGCTGCTGCATAAGGTCATATGAGCGCACGGCACACATTAAACATTTTCAGTTGGTAGAAAATTTTGAATTTTCCCCGGGAGGCGGCCGAAGCCTACTCTTGTCGATTTCCAACTTCCCCGTTCTGTCTTGTCCAACTTGAGATGAGAAGGATACAACGTCCGTGTAGAAAGGGAGATATCTCCAAAAAAATATACTTACGAGCGAAAAAAACGAACTCAAGTATTTTGGGGGCAAGGCAAGGGTCCTAACTAGATGCATATGAATTTTAATTTAATTTCTTTTAAACATTTTTCTTTTTTGGGAGGGGTTGTTGTGGGTTTTTTGTTTGTTTATTTGTGGGGGGGGTA
>NW_004798793.1:55005-56089 GCF_000002075.1 Aplysia californica | reverse complement strand
GTCTAACTTTTGTAACGTCTACTGCCATTGTTAACGACCAAGACAAATTTCTCCCTGCGAGATGAATAAAGATTGTCATTGTCATTGTCAATTGGCATTGGCATTGTCAAGGTGTAAGCGTATGTTTTCTTTCAGTTAGAAATGCTATATATATGTATTTTCTTTTTAGTTTTATTTTCGCAGCTTTAAGTGGGATTTGGAAACTATTGACATTTGAAAATGACTGAGCGTCTGCGTAAAGAAACTTCCAAATGCTGTTGGGTTACGGAGAATTAGAGGACTTAATAGGTTGTCCTTCAGAATAACAGTTACATTTTTTAAAAGTGTGCCTGACCAGTAATTTAAGTTAACTGGCCCCACATTTTGGGCCTGCAAAGATTTCGTCCAAAATTTTAAGCGGGCTGTCCAGGAATCACAGCAGAGATTATTTCCGTGATCTCTAAATTGGCCTGACCAAGGGCCTATCGATCGCGGGTTTCCTGTAGCTGGAAAATTCAGACGGACAAGAAACTTCAAACTAAATCAAGATTATTATAACTCGTTTCTGTTATTTGGTGGTTTGACGGTTTTTCGTCATGTTTCGGATTCATGCAGTCGAACTTGTCTGATCTAAAACGGCCACCCATTCTCGAGGAGACAAGTGGTAGTGGTTGCTTTAGACAGATAATATAGGTCTTTGATGTTGCTATTTTAATGTAAAATAAAATACCTAAGGGCTGTTTGTATGGGTGACTGTCTCATACAGGTGGCCACTTCGACTGTAGACCTACATAATTATTATTATAGTCAAGTGCTTGTCAATCTGAGGGGTATCGCCCATTAGTGGGCGATTTGGTAATTTTGGTGGGCGGTGGGATCACCTGTATAGTGACATGGGGCAATATAATGCCCCCTAAGAAATACATACAGGTGGTTAGTACGATAATTTTAGCCTCAAAAGTGACCGCTGACAACGAAAAGGTTGACAAACACTTAAAATCAGTCTGCTGGTTCGTACTGAAATTGTATACATTGTACAAATGTACTTTTCTTAAACCAAGGCTGGCGGTTTTGTTATTGTTGTTGTTGTTATTATTATTATTAT
>NW_004798793.1:53554-54880 GCF_000002075.1 Aplysia californica | reverse complement strand
TTCTTCTTCTTCTTCTTCTTCTTCTTCTTCTTCTTCTTCTTCTTCTTCTTCTTGTTTGTTGTTTGGTAGTTGTTATTTTTTGGGGGAGATGGGAGGTTTTGGGTTTGTTTTTGTTTTTCACAACAGGCCATATGCAACTCTTTCATGACATTATGCCTCCCAACGGGAACCTTCATAAACCCCTATCTATCAAGTCGGAGGGGGAGACAATAAACGTTCTGCTGATCGATAAGACGAAATGTTCTATTCTGATTACCTCTCTGCTCAGTCAACGCTCTGCTTGTACATCGGGCGTTTTGGTTTGTTTGTTTTGGTTGTTTGTTTGTTGTTGTTTTGTTTTGTTTTTTGGGGGGTGTTTTGTTTGGGTTTTTTGTAGTTTTTCTTTTTTAGGGATGGGGGTGGAGTGGAAAGTGTTTTACGGCGCTTGCAACTGCATAAGGCCATTTGAGAGCGCGGGGCACCTTAAACATTTTCAGTTCTGATAGAAGAAGTTTAAAATTCTTCTATTGTGCATCGTGAAATCTTAACTTGAGATATTTAGTTGAGAATGATGAAACATCATTTGTTTTTCCTTACAACGTGCTCGTGGATTGTATGTTTTGACTGCTGTGAATTATAGCTGGGCACTGTTCTGTTGCGTCGGTGGTCTAGAGATTAGGTTGTCGGGCTCGTCAGTTCGAACCCCGTCAGGGACCCGGCGTCATGTCCTTGGGAAAGCAACTTTGCACGAATCGAATTTTCTTCAACCCAGGCGGGAGTGGGTAACCGACTCTAGACGGCGAAAGATCTTGCCAGTTTGTTAGTGGTTTAGCGATTTACCGGCTGCTTGCACTTTATGCCTCCCAGGAAGCTGGGAATGTTTCGGAGTGCTCTAAGGTCTGCATGAGTAATAATAGTTGTAGCGCGCATAGAGCATGCTGTTGAGTGTGGATACGTGGTGTATAAATGCAATTGGGGTTGGGTTTTTCTTTATTATCAGTAAGAAAAATGCGTCATGGTTTTTGGGACAGAGGTGGGGTTTACATATTGTATTTCACTCGGTCAGCTGTTCGCATCAAGCATGGGGTATAGACAAAATGACAGGCATTCTGTTTTGTTTGTGCTTTAATAAGATGGTTGTCTCTCTGCTTGCTTTGCCTTACTACCGTTCTTTTATTTTCAGGTCAGGTTTGTTAAAGGCTTGGATTTTTTTTTCTTTTGAAAGGGCGCGATTGGGAGGTAATGACGGGTGTGGGGAGGGAAGGGGGAGAGACACAGAGAGAGAGAGAGAGAGAGAGAGAGAGAGAGAGAGAGAGAGATAGACAGACAGACAGACAGACAGACAGA
>NW_004798793.1:50634-53454 GCF_000002075.1 Aplysia californica | reverse complement strand
GACAGACAGACAGACAGACAGACAGACAGAGACAGACAGAGAGAGAGAGAGAGAGAGAGAGAGGGAGAGAGAGAGAGGGAGAATGAGGTTGAACCTTTACCACAAGCATAAACTTTCATTCTTTTTTATTGGAATACAGAGAACAGCTGCTTGCGCTTGTATATATAGCTTGAGTCGTGTACATATTAAATGTGAATACAAGTGTATGAATTAGTTCTGGGGCATTTTTATGTCATCCGTTTGCCTGGGTTTCAGAGTGCTTCTGGGATGTTCACATATCAAAGGTATACACAGTCGCGCTATAGAAAACGCAGAGCTATAACGAAAAAATAGGGCAAATGAATTAGAGAAACTGCAAACAGGGAGGTAGATATTCGGGTGAGCATGTATTTCCTGAGCTCTTGAGTCGGAAATATTTCAATAAAGAAACCCGGATGTGACCTCCGTGACCTTTTCAACGTACCACCTGCGTTGATACAGAGGGAGTGGACAGGAAGATAATGTCAAATACGTTTTAATGTTTTTGTACGCGGTTTCTGTTCCCACGATCTCCCAGAGATTTGCTAGAATTCAGGAGACGTAGATCTCTATTCTATACGGTAACGGGCATGCAGTATGATATATAGTCTCACGAAAACTGAAAAAAAGGAGGATGATTACCTGAAAATATAATTATTATTTTATTTCAAAATTATTTAATATGTAGCAGTGCGAAGAATTTTTTTTTTTTTTGGTAAGTGTTTTAAGGCGCTTGCAACTGCTTAAGGTCATATGAGCACGTGGGGCACATTAAAAATTTTCATTTGGCAGGAAATTTTGAATTTTGCCCGTGTGGCGGCCGAATCCTACTCTTATCGAATTTGGACCACCAAGGGATCTTTAACGAGCGCAACTTGCACACGGGACATCCGAGATTTTTCGCCCTTGTCCGAGAAGGCACCGAAAGTAAAAAGGAAGCATGCTAGTTGGTCACAGGCCTCGACTGTGCCCTGCATGACGGAAGTTATTACTGACACTCTCAAAAAGAGTAAATGATTGATTGATTGATTGTATTAATTGAATTTTTTTTAAATTGTTCTTGATGAAAGAACATTCATTGTTGAAAATTTACAGAGTAATTTGCTTTGATTTGCATACAAAAAAGAAGAAATATTGAACAACACAGGCTGAATTGACACTTTAGAGGGACTATCTCTACACCACCAATTTGAAGGTGGAGAATAAAAAACTTAAGTTACAACTACATTGTTAAAGGTGTAGATCTTTCCTACCAGAAGATCAGGGGTGCGGCTGAAAGACAGCAGTAAGATGGGGCCAAGGAATAGCCATAGAACGGCTGCAGAATGTGAAGAATACGTTCTCGTTCACTTCAAACTACATTTGTATAATACTTTTAAAGAAACGGATAAAGTCAGCAAGCTGGATGTACTGAGCCCAAACTTTGATTATTTTTGTTTTTTATTGCACTTTCTTAATCAGTGGTATCGGTTGGATGTGCTGAAGAGATATCGTGATTGAATTCAAATTCTAAATATTGAAAAATAAAAAATATATATACAATGTTGTAAAATCGTTAATAGACTGAATCAATTTGTTCCACTCTCCTGTAAAATCTTGCTATAGACCTTTTTTATCAGCCCTTGGTGGTCACATTTTAAAATTGCTCGCGGATTGTTATAGAGAGAGGTCTTATTCTTTTTTAAAAAGAGAATGAACCTTTGTATGGAGTATTAAGTCCTATCTTTGGTTAACTCCCCTTTCAACACAATAGAGCTGTTTGAGTTAGAGGGGTCGAGGTCCCTGAGTTAACCCCCACCTCTGACAGGACCCCAATTTGCCACCCACAGAGTTAATGCTCTTTCTTTGACTTGCAAATTCTTAATAACAAAATACGGCCGTCGTTTCTTTTTCAATACTTGGTGTACTTGTCCAAATTCAGGAGCTAGTTTTCTTGGGGGCTACCCAGTTTGTCACAATTTCATTTAAGTATTTGAGTATTGATGACAGTCATTATTAAAGCACTTTAACACTGTAGTTGTAACTTAAGTTTTTTTATTCTCCACCTTCAAATTGGTGGTGTTGAGATAGTCCCTTAAAACTGTCAATTCAGCTTGCGTTGTTCAATGTTTCTTCCTTTTTTATGCAAATCAAAGCAAATTACTCTGTAAAATTTCAACAATGAATGCTCTTTAGTTAAAAACAATTGAAAAATAAAATTCAATTCACACAATCAATCAATCATTCATTCACTCTCTTTGGGAGTGTCAGTGATAACTTCCGTCATGCAGGGCACAGTCGAGGCCTGTGACAAACTGGCATGCTTCTGTTTTCTTTCGGTACGTGTAGTCGAACCTACTCTAACGGCCACCGGTCAAAGACAATCACCTATGCAAACGACCAGTTCCCACTTCTTCCTTAATATGTTTCCTATATCAAAATGCCACTGTCCAAGACGTCCTTCTATCTACGAGAACCAGTTATCTCCTGGACAATGGGTGACGGTCTTGGACAGTTTTCGTGGTGTTACAAATACGTACAGCAATTACAATTATTATGTTAATGAAACGGCCTGCAGTTGGATAAGTTAGTTAGTTCATTCTCGGGGAAAGTCGAAGGTTTGTCTGGAACCTCAAAGAAACACACATGTGCACACGTGCACACACACACACACACACACACACACACACACATACATACACACACACACACACACACACACACAAACACACACACATAAAAATGTAACTCAAATGTTTGATCGTAAATGGTAGACAGTGAATATTTAGCTCCAGAACCCTAATAGCACTTTTTTTTTTTGAA
>NW_004798793.1:48629-49946 GCF_000002075.1 Aplysia californica | reverse complement strand
GTGTGTGTGTGTGTGTGTGTGCATGTGTGTGTTGCTTGCATGAGTGTCTACTGTTCAGGTGGGATTACGCGCAAGCGATGGCTGGTAATCCTGAACCAAAAAAAAAGGAAATAAAACGTTGTGTACTGGGCTTGTCTTCTGAGGTCTGAGAATTACATTTGATCCAGGTAAATTCATTTAGCGGTATCGCTGTTGTTGTTGTCGTCGTCGTCGTCGTCGTCGTCGTCGTTGTTGTTGTTGTTGTTGTTGTTGTTGTTGTTGTTGTTGTTGTTGTTGTTGTTGTTGTTTGGGTTTTTTTAAGTTGTTGTTGGAGAGATGGATGCCCAAACCAAAACTCTTAAAAGTGGGTTCAGATTAATAATCGTGCTTGTAGTGCTTTTAAAAGCCAAACAGTGTTTTCCCTTTTCCAAGACTCATTTCTACATATTTTATACAAAACAAAGTATATACATGTATTATGTTTGTAAAATCATGAATGAGCCCTTTAGCTTTCTCGGGAATGAACTTGAAATCAGGCCTGCTGGGCATTGAGATGGCGAAGGGAGAAATGAAGAACTGTTCGACATACATATTTCTCTTCTTAGTGTAAATGTATACTATTGTTGTTGTTGTTGTTATTGTTCTTTGTTGTTGTTTTTTTAAGACAAAAAGAATTTTTTCTTAGCACTCGCTGTTTAGTAGATCTCATGACAGATTCTTCCAGATATGATTTCTTTTCTTCTTTTTTTTTTCTTTCTTAAGGGGGCGAGAATTTTCATTATAACAGGTGAATTTTGTTTTTCAATTTACTAGAAAAACAAAAACGTAGATCTAGTTGCAGTAGTTGTTGTTGCTTCTGTTGTTGTTACTGTTGTTGTTGTGTTTTGTTTTTGTTGTTGTTGTGTTTTGTTGTTGTGATTATCATTATTTTTGTTGTTTTTGTTGCTGTTGTTGTCATCAGTTTTGCTGTGCTGCTGCTGCTTCTATTTCTGTAAGTGTTGCTGCTGTTGCAACCATCGTCATCATCTTCGTCATGTGTGGCGTGGGTTTGGGGTAATTTGGCTAATGCATGTTGGCGCAACGAATTAACTTTTATACATTGTATGATGGCTTAATTCAAGGAAATCAGTCTTATTACTCAATTCATATTATAGTTATCCCAGCATCAGTTCACGGCCCTGTATGCTAATTGCTTTGTATTTCTATCGTCCTGGCTCTTTCTTTCATTTTCATGCGAATTGACAGTAAAAATCAGCGTGATTTGTGTACTTCTTTCTATCATCAACTCTTTTTTTAATACATTTACACATTCTCTCTCTCTCTCTCTCTCTCTCTATA
>NW_004798793.1:45922-46974 GCF_000002075.1 Aplysia californica | reverse complement strand
GGGTCATGCCTAATGAAGGCCTCCCTCGAGTATTGCTCCCTGCGTTGCTCAAGGTGGGATGGATGTTGGCAGGTTAGAGCTCATTCCTACTTGCGTCTCCACCTAGGCTTTCTCCTAGGTCTCCTCCACCGACCTATTCCACACAAGACGTCTTTTCTTCCCTGTCGCATCGATCTGACACACGTGTACTACTACTCCACTCGACAGAAAAAAAAGCTACCCGTAAACACGTGGGTGCTACGAGAAAAACCTGTTAATAAAAAAAGCAAACAAAACAAAACAAAGCAAAAATGGAAATGAAAATTGCGAATCCAAAGCAAGGCAAATCAATATCAGAAATAAGCACAAGTTGGTGCAGGTTATGAATATAAAAAAAAGAAAAGAAAAAGAAAAGAAAGAAGATTTTTTTTTTTAATAAAAGGAAAAAAATAAAGGGAAAAAAAACACTTTTTGGCAGGGGATACTTTTTCACGCACGGCAAATTTTATGTGAACTTTGAGCACAAGTTGTGTCCGAGCCACTCGGTCATCCCAGCGAAGGGACAAGATTACGGTCCTAGTTGATTGTCATCTCTCTCCTGGTTTTTATTTTTCCGTCATCCGGCCTGTCCTTGTTAGCCTTTTTTCTCTTTTTTTTTCCTCCTTTCCTCCTCCTCCTCTGTTGTTTTGAGGGATAACATTTTTTAAAATCCTTTTTCCTCTTTCTTACGAGTATTTATTTCTCTTCTTTCTCGGATTCGTGCTGGTGAACGAGCTGTTTTTTGTGTTTGCCCGCACATGGCCGCCTAGAATTTCATCATCTCTTCGCCAAGCGAGCGCGATTTCTCCGGAACTTCGCAGCGATTGGTCCATCGATCTGTTACGTCACGGATCGATAAGTAGGTCAGGGTCGCTGTGTGAGGCCAGCGAGTGGTGAGATATATCGGCTGCTGACGGTGAGCGCCCGGTGTTCTGCCTTTTGATTGGTTGTCTGTGGACAGGGCTATCGATCGTCTGCTGTCCGCGGTTCCGGTGATGACGGCGGATTGAGGACGGTGTGTGTGGGAAGGTTGG
>NW_004798793.1:44440-45653 GCF_000002075.1 Aplysia californica | reverse complement strand
GGGGGGGGTCAAAAGTAAGGAAAGGAGTTGGGGAGGGGTGGAGATTGGACGTGCTAACCTGGCCGGGGTGCTTCGTCCCGGGCGAGTTGCTCACCGTGTTGCGTGACCTAACACATGTTTGCTTGTTTGTGTGTTTGTTTGTTTGTTTGTTTACTTGTTTGTTTGTTTGTTTACTTGTTTGTTAATTCCAGAGTTTCTTTATTTGTTCCATATTTTACTTGTCTGTTTATCCCTTTCTTTTTTTCCCTTTTTTGTCCTCCAGTGTTTCTTTGATTGTTTGTTTGTACAATTAATTCGCTTTTTTCATTGTTTGTTTGCTTGTTCACTTATTCACATTTTCTTATTTACTTGTTTGTTTGTCTGTTAGTTTATGCTCTTGTTTCAATGTTAATTTGTGTGCTTGTCTATAATTTGATGATCTAAGTTTTTGTTCAGTTGAAAGTAACAGTTGTTTGCGGCGAGTTCGAACCACAAAGACTACACTTCAGTACCTGTAAAAAGTAAAGTTGTTCCCGCATCCAATCCGGACATTGGGGATTTCCTTGTTAGTGAGACAATTTCCTGGGCCTTCAGCATAATGTGGTAGGGTGGCCAGTTCTTTTCCACGCCGCTTTTACTTCCCCAACTCGGAATCAGGTACCCGTTACTGCTGGGTGGGCAGGAGGGGGCGAAAAAAAAATCTGTATGAACAAATTAAGGAGATGAACTGTGATATTGAGCAAAAGCAAAAATGGTTGACCACACAGAATCATGGACAAATCAACCGTGCCTTACCAGAATAGAACAAGCAGTTAAGCTTAATACTATCACAGAGCTGAAAACACGGGCGTCTGTGGTGTAGCAATAGGCACTACGCCTTCGTACATAGGAGACCTGAGGTCGATTCCCGAGTGGGTAGAATTTTTATTGGGATTCTCGGTAAAAATACCAAATGTTTAAAAAAAGCATAGTCAAGACGACAAAAAGAAATAACGGCGACAAAAGAAACAAGTAGGATTAACCAAATTTGTCAAGAAAAACATCTGTACTTCTTTTTTCTTTCTTTGTTTGCTTGTTTGTTTGTTTGCTTTTTTGTTTGTTTGTTTGTTTGTTTGTTTGTTTGCTTTTTTGTTTGTTTGTTGGTTGGTGGTGGGGGTTTTCTGTGTTATTGTGGTTGTTTTTGTGGGGTTTTTTTTGTGTGTTTTTTTGTTTTTTTTGTTGTTGTTTTGTTGTT
>NW_004798793.1:40730-44059 GCF_000002075.1 Aplysia californica | reverse complement strand
GTTGTTGTTCTTATTATTACTGCTTTTATTATTGATGATGCTTTTGTTGTCGTTATTGTTGTTGCTGCTGGGTTTGTTTTGTTTTTTTGTTTGTTTGTTGTTGTTGTTGTTTGTTTGTTTGTTTTTTTTGGGGGGGGTGTTATTGTTATGTGTCTTCCACTGTTTGTTGTTAGCTTTCTTAGGGAGAGGAGGGTGTCCAAAGAAGGTTCTCAGAAGAAATAGAAGGCCACTGCTTGCCTAAGATCTCTTCTGGCTGAACAGACTAACTACAGGCAGTTGCTTCCCTTTCCGTTCTGCCTTGTCTAGTTTCTTTAATGTTACACCCTGTTCTACTTCGTTACCGAGACATTAAGATTACAGATAAAGGCTCAGAAAAAGCAATGGGCGTTAACGCATTGAGAACGCTTGAAGATGCGCTATTTTGGAGCATAACTTCATTACTCAAACAGAGTTTTTGATTCTGTTTCTATATTCTGAAGTTTTAAACAGCAGGCAACATGTGCATTCTATGAAATATGCAAATTGCGTGTTTCTGATTTGTGTATGATGTTTCGAAATGTGCCGCAACATTGCTGATTGAACATAATAATTACGTGTTCGCTACGTCCATAAAAGAGTAAATCCAACCGTTAGATCTGATCTGAATGCCGCAGCTATAGGAACATTATTCAGTCGTATTCAGACCTTAGAACACGGAAGTGACTGAGCGCTGACTGATGCAGGTTTGACACCATAGAAAGGTTGTTTGAGGTTTCAGACAACCCAGGATTATTTCATCACTGATAGCATGGAGTCAGAAGAGGCGAATAAAGAATTTAAAACTGTGTTAACAAGTTGAGCTCAGAAATGCCCCAATGAGGATTCAAACTAGGATCGCCTGCTCCCCAGCCGAGTAAAAACAAAATGTACAGACGGCAGGCGATTTTTAAATTGATTTGTATTTTATTTATGTATTATTTGTTTAAAAATTATTTATTTATTTATTTATCTATCTTTTTATCTTTTTATTTTTTAGGTGGGTTGGGCAGGAACAATACCAAAAGGTACCGCAAGGAATTGTGAATTTAGTTCAAGTGAGAATTCCACTCGGGAATCGAACACGGTTCTCCTGTTTGGGACGGCGAAGCGCTTAACCATAACACCATGATGAACGTTAGCCAGGATTTGTTTGTGTATGAGACATATTGAAGCGCTGTCCAAGCCAGCGTTATTGAAGACCTCTCCCTCGCGTGTTGTGTCCATCGTACAAAATGTATTCAAATCAAATCCGATGACCCAAGCCACCCAGAAATACGCTGCTTCTTCCGTCATGTCCCAAATTCTTTGAATCTGCTTCGAAAGGAAATTTGACTCCAATCTCGATGCAATTGGGGGCATTTGGAAAGAGGGACAGTTGCTCTCTCGTCACGACGCTAGGCTAAGAAAGAAAAGAAAAAGAGAAAAGGGGGGGAGGAACCAAAACAAAAAAAAAAGAAAAGGAACAGACCATAATCCAAGAGGTTCGGGGAAATTTGGATGCCACTGGAGAGCAAACCAAGAACATGGACGGTTGGCGGGTGCTTTGGTATGGTTTGCTCCTTCTTTCCCATGAACATCTGTTGTCTATATCTCCCCTCTTCCTTTTTAAAATTATTTTTTTGTTTGTTACTCTCTTGTAACACCTCTAAACTTCAGCACTTATACGACCTTATTGTGTTGCAAGTGCCGTAAAACTTATTAAAACTGAAAAAAAAAACTATAAGAATTTCCGTAGACTAGCCAAGTTCGTCTTCTCACTCTGACTACGCCAATGTGGTCGGCAGAATCATATTTTTTCTTCCTTTCCTGTAAGACTTTTTACTTTTTAAAAGTTTCCGGTTTCTAAGCCGACGCACGTCTCGCTGGGTTTTAATGGGGAGATGGAGTGATGTATTATGCATCGCTGAGCCTGATGGAGATATCGTTATAAAGTCGTGCATGTCGGGGGCCGTCTGCTGTCTTTTTATGTTCTCTTTTAGTTTTAGTACGAGTTTTACGGCATTTGCAACACAATTAGGTCGTATAAGTGCCGAAGAATAGATGTATTACAATTACAAGAGAGTAACACGCACAAGAAAGGAAGAGAGAGGACGATAGATGTTTGATTGGAAAGAAGGAGCAAACCACACCAAAGCATCTGCCAACCACCCTCTCAAAGCAAAGAAGGAGAATTTGTTTGAGTAAAGAGAAGCACATCGGCATTGTACTAGTCATTTAGTGCAGGGGGAAAGTAAGACAGAAAGACAAAAACAAAAGAGAGAAAGTAAAGAAATAGGACGTACCAGTGGCGCCCTCCAACCACCCGCACAAGGAAGAGAGAAAAGGACGATAGATGCTTGATGTTAGGAAAGACGGAGCAAACCACACCAGACTATAACAGAGCACCCGCCAACCACCCATGTCTTGTGTCTGTGAGCGCTCCATACACGCAGGGCCGGTCGCAGTGGTTCAGTAGATTACAAAGTTGTAGATATGACATGTTTTATTGTTTTAGTAAGCGTTTTACGGCACTTGCAACACAATAAGGTCTTATAAGTGCCAAAGATTAGTAGAGGTGTCAAAAGAGAGTAACAAACACAAAAAAGGAGGGGAGACAAAGACCACAGATGTTTGACAGGAAAGAAGAAGCACACCATACCAGAGCACCCGCCAACCATCCACCCGATCGCAGTGGTTCTGTAGATATCATAACTAGATACGACACGATGCGGGTGTTTGAGGTTCGAATCTGAGCAAGGTCTGAGCTTGTTGGTTAGTTTGTCCCCCCCCCCCCCCCCCCCCTTTCAAGGAAATTCCCTCTCATTGAGAGTCTCAACCCGGTCTGTGGACAAGTTGTTCTCAGCAACAACAACAACAATAACAATAACGACAATGTCAACAATAACGACAACCATTACAAAGAACAATACATGTAGAACGATAGATGCTTGGTAGGAAAGAAGAAGCATAACCACACAAGAGCACCCGCCAGCCGCCCACTTAAAGTAGGCTCACTTGTAGTTTCCTTTCAGACAGGTTAAAACAACGATTTATTTTTATATGTTTCCTTTTTACGTCCCCCAGATAATTGTCTGATGATATTGGTGTGGTTTTCATTATTAAAAGAACTGCATTGGCTCCCTGTAAAAGAAAGAATAATATTTAAAATCTGCGTCATGTGTTTCAAATGTGTAAATAAAACTGCTCCTTTTTATCTACAAGAACTTATCAGTATATACAAGCCAGGGAGAAACCTAAGATCATCAAACGATAACACCCTACTTGTGACACCTGTAAAATCATACACATCATATGGAGAGAGATCTTTCTCA
>NW_004798793.1:11363-39739 GCF_000002075.1 Aplysia californica | reverse complement strand
TCTGGTTATGCCACCTGGTGATCAAAACAGAAAAATGTATGTATATATTTATAATATATAGGTATAAATCATAATCATTATATTCACAAAAGCACATTACTTTTCTGCTGCACTCCAGTTACTCTTGATGTAAAAAAAAAAAAAAATTAAAATAATAAAAATTACACATTCAATTTAACAGCACACAGGACTGAGAAGAGATTGAATTTTTTTCATATAATTAAAGACTTTATCTCTCATAGTCATAGTCTTTTGATCCATTCATAATGATGTTCATAACCTGATTGATTCAGACAAGACATAAACATTTCTCAAGCATCATATTCAAACTGTATGGAACTGTATGCCCTGTATTCACAAACTCATAACAATCATTCACTGTAAATCAATCGCTCTCATGCACTTAGCCTTTGATTTATTCAAATAAATTTAGTACTTTTCGACGGCTGAGCACAAGAAAAGACGATATCCACTTTTCAGTTTTGAGAAAAACAAGTTTGAACATTTTGACTATATTGAAATCTCTATAGCATGGTAAAAAAAAAAAAAAGAACGCCAATACCTCGATACCGAATTAAGCTAAAGCTTATTATATAATATTATATATTTTCTGAGATAAAAGAGCGGCTTAAAATCTCACTACCCATATCGATTACTCCATTTCATCCAAAGTGGATATAGTCACTTCCTGCCCTCAGCCATCGATTTATGATATCCTAATGAGCAGCCAATTACTCTCATGCACTTAGCATTCCATTTATTCAAACCAATTTAGTACAATTATAACATCCTAATGTAGGACTAAAGTCTCTTAAGAGAGAACTTACTCATTCCAATCAGTCTCCATTTTTATTCTCAATCCAGTACAATGATTCTGTGATTCTGTTCCATATTTACACATCAGTTATTTTTAAAAAGGTGTCTAAAGTAATTCTTGTTCTCATAATGCAATATGTATTACACACTTTACTCTTATAGGAACACAAACATCCTCTATTAATGACCAACTCTGATTTTACATGTCTATGATGTGTAGTGTTGAAAACTACTAAAACGCACCATATATGCATATACGCGTGCTTCTCTTCATTCTTCCTGCATGTACTAAATATACAGTTAAAAGTCAGTCATACAATGCAGACTCATCAAAAGGTTACGGCTATCGTCATTATGTATGGCTTTTCTATACTTTCGACTCACACCCAGCTGGTAAGTCATACATCAGTAACGACATTCAAAACACATGCAATCATTAAATTATGATTAAATGCATGTACGCATCAAAAACCTAAAGGCTTCATTCACCAGCAATAGTTGTTTTTTTCCATCGAACTTGATGATACTTCACTAAACGTCCATTAACAATAGCTGCTAGAGGGGTGTGCGACAACTGAACCCTGAAATTTTGAGACACCCCATGTGGATTCTTATAAAACCTAACCAAAGTCCCACAGAAAAAGAGTGCATCTATAATAATAATAACAATAATAATAATAATAATATTTATCATTATTATGTTTATTGTTATTATTATTATTATCATATATCTTAATAATAATAAAGATAATATTATTATTAATAAGAATAAGAATAATAAAAAATAATAAAAACAATAATTGCAACTATATAGCACATATTCCGCACTCTACAGCATGGTCTAAACACTTGATAACTGCCATTGCCCCAGCAGACCCTAGAATATGACTCATACACATAACACATTCCAGAAATGTTATACCTCTCTAAAGAAAAACACATGAAGAGATAAGACTTGTTTCTCCTGCAATAATTCCACAGATTAAGCCCTTGAGTGACTTCATTCTGTCCAATGTTCTGCAACAACATTTGGCATATCTAAAGCATGTGTAAGCCACGTACACACACACACACATACACACACACACACACATACACACACACACACACACATACACACACACACATACACACACACACATACACACATACACACACACACACACACACACACATACACACACACACACACACACACACACACACACACACACACACACACACACAGTGATCACAGGACCCCAATGAGTGTCAGATCTCTCACACACCAGCATAAACCTCTCTTCACATCTACCTTGATCCTGACAAAACTTATAAGCCATACTGAAAGGACCATGCTTAACCAAAAAACTAATAGGCCTACATATATGTCGTCACCGATATTCAAAATTGTAGTATGTCAAATTGTTTTTTAAATGAAATATCAAATGTGTTTGTTTTTGTTTTTTATAGTAGGTTTTACAGCACTCGCAACTGCATAAGATCAAATGTGTTTTAGTCATAGAGTTTGATGAGGCCCATGGATTGGTCATAGTTCATTCCTCTTCTAAGAGACAATAATGGGTTTAGACAAATTAAACACTTCGTATTAGGATCTAAAATGTCCAGAGCGAGTTTAATAATAAAGCATGATTCTTGCTTCTCCTAACAACCTCTTATTTTGACATACAAAACTTATGAATGTAGGCGACAATATTATATTTGAAGCCTACATATACATTGCAACCTCAGAGCTCTCTTGTCCTATCTCCATTTTATTGTAACATTGAAAATGTGACTTCTTCTTCAGCTCACTCTTTGTTATGGTCTGTTTTCCTTGTTACTAAAAATGGAAATAGAACAAGAAAGCACCGAGGTCGCGACATGTACTCATTCTACAAGACAATGTTCTTGTTGTAATGGATCCAGCAACAGCTGGGCTCTCGCCCTTCTGTCCAATGCCATGTAGATTTTACAAGACAATGGTATGAAATATTCAAATACTGCTAGGTCATGACTACCTCAGGATTTGAAGATTAATAAAGCTGAAACACATTGTTTTTCTTAAGAATTAGATACAACAAAAAGCAAAGCTGAAGGTCAAGAATTAAATCCAAACATTTATACAATATAATATAAAAATATATGTAAAATTGTGCTCTGCTCAATTTATAGCGCCCCCCCCCCCCCCACACACACACACACATATGCACTACACATACACACACATATATACACATCATATACATGCTAAAGAAGCAAATTCTGACAAGCGCACATATAATATACCACAACAAACATTTCTCTTCCAACACTCTCCTGCCGACCAGAAGCAAAGTTGTCTTGGCAAGCACAAAACTGAAACAAAAAAATCACATCGCCCTGACTACAACACCAATCTTTGTGGTGTTCAGTTTTGGTTTGTTTCGTTTTTTTCGCAGGAGACTTCATTGTACACCTCTTCAAGATATTAAAAAATCAATAACAACACAATTAATCGTATACACTCAAACAAGTCAAAGCATACCTATGGCACCAAGTTTTTTAACCAGTCACAACCAAAAGAATCACTGGGTTAAACACGAAACAAACAAAAAAATCTTGAAAAAGGGAGGGGGGGAAAGAATCAAACCCAGTACGCAAACACACAAAAAAGCAAGAATATATCTACACACGAACAACCTCATAAATGCAAGACTTGATTCAAAAGTCCTTCCCACAAAGTCACTCGGGCAACAGCAAGCATTCTACGCTAACGAACAGACACTGAGAAAGTAATGAGAAAGAGGACCATGAAAAAAAAAATTTAGTACAAAAATAAATGCTTGATAAAGCCACTTACACCTAGCATATTTATGTCAAATAATATAGAGATATAGATATATATATATTATATTTACAAATGGCAGATTTGTTGCTAACAATGCAAGCCTAACAGAGAATACTGATTTGTACAAACCATAGGGTCGTCACGGCAACTGACGACCCGAAATTGGTAACCCGGCAAGTCAACACACGCATAGTGATAAAAAATGCTAATGATATATACAAACATACTGACCACTACCACACACACAGACACTGGCCATACAATCAGATAGATAAACACTTAAACAGACATTGGTCTCATAAAATCAGTCACTTAGACAACAGTTTCCCATACAATCATTCAGCCAGACAACTGTCTCATACAGACAGACAGACAGACAGACAGGCAGAAGATGCTCGTACACAATCAGACACAGCGAGAGACTACATTCATTTGGTCGCACATAATCTTGCAGTAAGACAATGGTATGGTATTAATATTAAGCAATGTGCGAAACCAGCAGTGGACTCATACAGTTAGACAGACAGACAGACAAACAACTGTCTTATTCAGCAACAGATTTCGCATTCAGAGACCCACTTCGCATCAAACAACAAAGGGCTGCCTCCTGTATTGATACTAGTCTAAAAATGAATTCATGGACCAATGCAAATTCATTTGCACAAAAAAACCCACACACACAACACACACACTTACAAACACACGTACAAACGCACACACACACACACACAACACACACCCACAACACACACACACACAGACATTATATGAAGTGAAACATTGTTACTACAGACTCTCTTTGGACAAGAAAATATATAATGACATACAGAGAAGTGTGTGTGTCCCTTGTAACCAAGGTAAACAATATAGCCTAGATACTGAAAAAAAATCAGACATGAGACCTGAGACTTTTTAAAAAGTACATGCTCGCAGCCAAATGTGCACTCAACATCCACCATACGAACCACAGTAATAATATAATTTATTGCCCATGGCATGGGGACCATACTCCAGCATAAAAAAAGCAGCCATAAACAGGTAAGATATTTTCTTAAAATCCCGTACGGGCACGATCGCAACACTTAAATATGTGTACACACACACAACACACACTCACGCGCGAAAGGGCGCGCACACGCACACACACACACACACACACACACACACACACACACACACACACACACACGTTTAGTTTCAGCACAAGTTTCACTGCACTTGCAACACAAACAGGTCATCTAAGTGCCAGAGATTAGAGGTGTTACTAGAGATTAGCATACAAAGAAGAAAAGGAGGTGAGATAAGGACAATAGATATTTGATAGGGAAAAAGGAGCAAACCTCACTAGTGCACTTGCCAACCACCCGCAGCACAAAAAAAACCCAGCTTTAAACACACCAGACATTTTCTTGAAACCTCACCCACATGTGCAGACAAAAATATACACACATACTCACACATGTGTGCACACATCCAAGACATACGGTAGCTTGTTCCAACACATACCAAAAAATCCATATTACACCTTAGCAAAATGATATAAAAACAGAACAGAAAATACTACAGCAGAGAGACAAAGAGTCCATTTGAGCAGTTTCCTAACACTGACAAAATGGCAGATGAAACAACAGAACATTATGCAAAACAAATTTTCCTTTTAAATGTCACATATGTAGGCAAGTGTACAAGCGTTACAAAACTCACGTATTTGTGCACGCTTATAAAACCTTTCACACCAACAGCTAAAAACATATTCACACAAACAGTCAACACACAAAGACAAATGCGCATACACGTATGCATAGAGGAACACACAAACACAGATGTACACATGTATACGCAGATGTACACACACTCACACACACACACACACACACACACACACAATCACATAGTACATAGGTAATCCCATACGACACACACATGCCTAGACATTTATGTACACGTAAAAACCAACAAAAATATTCACACCCCAACAGGAAATAATAACACCATGTTGAAAATATAACAACAGCTGTGCCCTTTGAGCACTCAAAGAAAAACAACTCAGTTCAAAATAATGCCTGTACTCTCCCTTTCCATTACACAAGCATTGGAGAAAAATTAAATGAGCTCATTCCTTACTCCATTATCTCTAGTAAAGAAATAAGACAAATTTCAAATCTAAATTTCATTTAGATAAAATTCAACCAATGCAGAATCAAACTAGGTACTGCTACAAAAAGCTTGAAATTCCCTGATAAAGTGCATTTATCTGATTCACACTAGTAAGGCAAAAAACTTAATCTTTTTACCAAGAAAGTTGTACTCTTTTTCAAACACAACTGATTTCTGCCGTCACTTCAACATCACAGTTTCACAGCCATTTTGATTTTCAACCCGATAACATTCTCTCAAAATAGAAAGCCAGATTTATACAAACATCTTTTAAAAAGCAAAACAAAACAACAGAATTTCCCAGTAGTGCGTAGGGCTTCCACACGAATCTCTCAATAAACACACAATAATAATGTATCTGGTAGCGTTTGCAGCAGACAATTATGAATGAAAACTACAACAGTTTCATTCAAATGTAAAATAAGCATAACTGTGTCACACGAAAAATGAAGAAAACATTTCAAATTAAAACAAAGAAAGAGAAGAAAAGTTTGTAAAACAGGGGAGAGGAAAGAATTTAGAATGTGTTAAAGATATGGTCACAGCATAGGAGGGGAGGAATGGTTTCGAAACACACACGGTTTATTTACACAACACCCAAAATGCTTGAAACTACTGCAGAAAGCACATCATAGCTTTAGTAAGGAAAGCCAAAAGCAAAAACGAAGATCAATCAAGCACCAGCCTGTTATCAAAAGCCAAACACAAAGAGACCAATTCCTTTTTTTCATATATTGGGGATTACAATTTTGTCGTTCAAATTGTGGCACAAAAATCATTAAAATTCGCATCCAATCATAGACAGAATCAAGAAGCATTAGCAAAATAGAAAAAGTATCCCTTTTATTGACACCACACTGACACAGAAATAATTTGATCCTCAAGCGAGTCTACCATACCAAAAATTAAAAATTAAAAATAGGCACAAAGTACCATCAATCTACTTTTCTTTACTTTTCCAATCCAGCGGTCATCTGAGTTAAAGCTGGCCTGATCATCTATTAAAATCGGAGTATTACATCGAATCTGTCTTCATATTTATAACACTCATCAGATCAAAAACAACCCCAACAAATTTTTACAGCTTGAGCAGAGCTCAGGTAATCCAAAGTCAACTGTTTGACTGTCTGTTCCTGTTGTTAAAAAAATGTGTAGTTTTTTTGTTGCCTTCAGTTGTCAGATTTAAAAAATCTAGTTCTATGAATTTACAGTGCAGGTACCCCCAACGATTTGGAAGGAGATACCTGTAGATGAATTCAGTATCGAACTTCGCAAGGCAAAAGGGGGAAAAAAAATTCAGGGCTCAAAGATTTTAAAAAACCCATGGTGGCAAAGAGATTTCACAAATATTTGAATCGAACAGAAACACATGAACACATTGAGAATGATATAAAGTATAGAGCTGAGAAAAAACTAAAGATGACAGAAAAAAAATAACATATGAACAGAGAAGAAAGCAAGTACAGAATGAAGTATTACGATGGCACAAGCCAACAGAGAGCTCAATGTACAGCAAAGAGAAAAAGACATCAAACACAACAGAAGAGAGAAATCCCTACACAGCAGGGGAAAATGTTTACAACAACTATCCCAAGTGTACAGGATATATGGCAGTTAAAAAGCACAATCAAACAAAGGTATATATGCTTGCTATCTTGTGTGAGCAGTGGTGTACCATGAGAGAGAGGGGGGGAGGAGGGAAGGGGAGAGAAAGAGAGAGAGAGAGAGAGAGAGAGAGAGAGAGAGAGAGAGAGAGAGAGAGAGAGAGAGAGAGAGAGAGAGGGGGAGGAGAGAGAAAAGGGGGGGGGGGGAGAGAATATACAATAAAAAAGGACATAAACTCAGAGAAAGGAAGTAAATAAACAGGACAATCTCTTGTTTTTTTTCACTACAGTTGACCCTCAAACTTACCCCGCAGAAAACACTACATTCTTTTCACTAAGTGCAAAAACATCATATCATTTTCAAGTCTTCAAATTAAAAGACACCAGAATCTCTTTTCGCTTCTCTTCTGTCTCTGCTTGAGCCTAAACAGGAAGATAAAACCTTTGGGGGCATACAGAACTTCTTAAGCGTTTTTTCTTCCCTCCAACTATCCAGCCCTTCCTCTTAACCTTCTCAAAATTATCCTTCTAACATTTTTATATAATATAGCATTTGTATTGTGCAAATCCCCCCTCAACAGCAAGCTCTATCCCTTTCACAATCTATACTATTACCCCAGCAGACCTGAGAGCATTCTGAAACAATCTCAACTTCTTGGGAAGCGCATGAAGCACACATTGCAAGCAGCCATTTACAGGCGCTAAAACACTAATATACTGACACTGTCAGTATATCTTTCACTGTCTATGACCGGGTACCCATTCCCACCTGGGTGAAGTGAGGAAAATTCGTGTAAAGTGCCTTTCCCCAAGGACACAACGTTGGGCCTGCAGCTCGAACCCCCGAACCCGCAACCTCACGATTACGAGTCCGGTAGCCTAACCACTAGGCCACCGACGCTATGCCCCCACTAAATATCTCACATTTTGATTGATGTTCATTTCTGCGATGAATTGCTCAATCGCTGAGTTTAAAAATTCTATGCTGAGCATTAAAGACAGTATTCTTTAAAAATGCAATGCCTGACTGTCACTACAACAAGAGTACATATGCAAATTCAGACGTGTTCATAAATGAAGAAACATTTAAAGAAGCTTCATTGGGAAAGTGCTGATTCCTACTAATGGCAAAATTCATATCCCTTCATTTACAATTCAAGTTTAGGACAATATACGAAATTTCTCTATCATTCTGCTTTTCGAAGGAGAATTGAGACAATAGAGACTATGTCCATTCACACAAATGAACATCAGAATAAGGCCTCACATGACAATATTTGTTGTGTAAATAAGTTGGGAAAACCTCAGAACAAACGACAAGGAGGACAGTGCTTCTAATGCAAGGATAGTTCTTCTGTCTCCATCTCAAGTTCTGGATCTGAGGAGAAAGCGCCAGTTCAATGTGCCCTATGTGAAAAGTGATAACAGTCCCATCTTGATGTAGTCTTTACATACAAAACAAAACTGTACATGGATAAGATATATGAATAAAGCTCACACACACACATAAGTTTCACCTCTTTATTTGCATGCATTTCTACTTTTTTTTTTCAAAGATTACGAGTAGGTGAATCTTGAAAACTTTCTGCTTTTGATTTTTGACTCTGATAGTTGTGAGAGTTACACTACAGTAAATAGATAACTACCTTCTACATTCTTCATCCTACGTACACTCACAGCTAAGAGTACTATAGACACTTGCTTCGTTTTAAGCATTTGGTGTTGGGGGGGTAAAAAAAATGGACACTAAGTTAATACGTAACATAGATTGGCAGTTTTATTTTTCCCTGCCAAAGGTGTTTAACAATTGTAATACATACACCAAATCCTGCAAAATTTTCAGCATCATCCTTTAGCATGCACAATTATTTCCAAAACAACGCCATCTACTTAGGGCAAAGTTCTCAACATGACTGCAGTAGACAGGTTCAAAACTTCACCTGGAGGTCAAGTAACAGCTGGTTTCAACTGTCAAAAGAGCTTATTCCAACATTCAAGAGCTATCTAACAACCGTACCCAATATTAAGGTTAAGGACATGTCTTCTACTAAATTAACATCTGGCACCCATAAAAATGGGCTACAGGACCCACCCGACAAAAAAAAATACTAATAAGCCATTGTTAGCCGGTAGAGAGGCACTGTTGTTTACACGTTTAGATGAGTCTCTCATACCTACAATCAGACAAGTATTTTCATCAATTTGGCTACACATATTCACCAATGTATATGTACAAAGTGAAAATAACATTTCAACTACAAATACATAATACACATTTATTGACTCTTGAGATAAAAGGAATAATAAATATTAGAAAAACCCACTCAAATTCTCTTTAACAAGTTCATGCAAATTTGGCAAGCACATTTCAGCCCAGTTTATCACTCCGCAGTAACAACAATTGCTTTCTAAAAAATCCGAAGGAGCTATACCTCACATAAATTCATGCAGCAGCAAGCAATCAGTACTAATACTGCTGGTAAATTAATGCAAAATACATGATTTGATACTTTTTCAGCACTCATATTTCACCATAACACCATACAACTTTAGACACATTGAGATTTCAAATCAGTAAAATGTCCCGCAAATTCATGGAATATTTTTTAAAAACAATTATTGAAACTGAACAAAATTGCTTTCCTCCAAGTACTTTTTATAAGGAATAAAACACAAGATCCCCTTTAAAAAAAATTGCATCATAACTCTTGATGCCTGAACAAAGCTGAAAATCCATAACTAATTTTGGATAACACTTAAACTGAAGCTAAAACTTTTGTAAAACCATACACTTGCTTCAGTGAAAATAACATAAAATGTGAGGCAGCGTGATGAAATCAGGCGCTCGTCAAAATAATCAGAGAAGAAACAAGCATTTTTCACAGGATTGCGAATTTTTATCGAATTTTTGTTTTTTGACTCAACACCTTTCATGCCCAATAAAGAACACATTTCTATGTATTTGGATTTTACTTTTTAAAAATTGATTAAAGGCACAAATAATGTAAATGAACAGTTTCCACAGACTCTCAAATTCGGGAAATGACTTATCTTTGGAGGCCATTTTCTCAGTATTTTTACCTATGAAACCAGGTGACCCCCACCTCCTTCATTCGCAAATATATCTCGACTAGAATGGGGGGGGGGGGTTTCTTCTAAAGCAAGACAAATGAACAAGCTTTCAGATGATACCAATAACTTTACATGCCCAAAACTTGATGTGAGCCTTATTATACCATGTCGTGACACAAATGATTTACAGTAGAAGAGGGATTAAAGATGTAGAAAACGAAACTACCACACTTTTAACAATTCAAAGAGAAAAATCATGTGGGTACAAAAAGTTCAGCAAAGAGATAATGTATCAAAAGAGCAATAATAAATACAGAAGAATGCTACCCTCTGAAGAGATGCTCCAAAAGTCAATGACTGCAATTGGGTACAGACGCAAGAACTTTTCAGTGCATGGAAAATCTCAGCCACTAACCCTCAAAGCATCAGTGTCAATTTTTTTTTTTTTGTGGGTGTACAGTATATCAAAACAGCAAAACTCAAGTCTTAACGCTTAGTCTGGCTAAAAGTCTCCGTTTCAGTTGCTGAGAAACATAGGAGCCAGCAAAACTGGTACTCAACAGATTGTTTTTAAAAAGTTACATCAATACCAAGTCCAGAAATGAGGACGCTAATTGGTACACAAACAAAGATTGATGACAAAAATAAAGAACATCTGACTGAGACTTTCAGAATTCCTTAAATATTCCATAAAGAGGTATACAGAAAAGTGGTACCCTTACCACTGAATTTTCTGGCCACAGGCCGTAACAAATCACATACCCCCCCTTTTCCTCAAAGCCCCAGCCCCATGCATGCACACAACCAAAAACAAATAATCATCTCAGACTTACAAACTTACTAGTAGGGAGCAATCAAAAACAAAAACAAAACAAAAAAAACCACCTAACCCATCCGCGCAAAGCTTTTTTGTAACTTACATACATGGTGCTAAATTCATGGAACTGTGGGGTGGGAAATTCCATCAAAAATGTGTGGCACGTGTAATGGCTGATCAGGACTTCTGATTTATTTTTTTTGCCTTCTAGTTCATTCACTAGACCAGCGGTGTGGAGGGGGATCCCTCGGAAGCACAAGATGCAGGGCACACAGACGAGCCTGCTGGGCATTTTTGTCACTGCTCACATCAGTGACGGGGTGGAAAAACAGCGAAGAAAACACAGCAAGTCCTCAAGCAAGAGAGGAACACTAGCATGCACAATTCTGTTCTAAAGCGCAAAAAAGCTTGGACAAAATACTTTAGAACAAACTTAAATCTCTCAATAATAGCTAATAGCTGAATTGCAAGGGGACAATTGATTTTTTACAAACTGGTTTCATACAATGTTGGTTCAGTAATTCAGCTCAGGGTCAAAGAACATTCACAGAAGAAAACAACTGTATCCAATATATCATTTAAAAAATTTAATCTCTAATCAATAGCAATGCTGGGATTTCCAAGAATATCCCAAACAATTATTTTTCAGTACAAGGCATTAATTGGAGGACAACTGACTGGACCTTTCACAAATGACCTCAACCCACCTATAGAACAGCTTTAATAAATCTTTGTTCCTTCCACTTATAGCCCAATGCCTAGTGAGTAGCAGAAGGTGGAACCTTTAGAAGCCGTCTAATTCTATGTTATTCTAAAACTACTACGAAAAAAAAAGAGGTGATGATAAAACTCCCTCCACATGTACTAGCTGCACGAGTCTACGGTGAGTTTGGAATACTTGCTGGCCACGCTGCTCTCGCTGGTGCTGCTGCTGGTGCTGCTCTGAGACAGAGTCAAGGGCCCCTCCCCCTCCAGGCCGTGGCTCATGTTCACAGGTCGGGGGGGGCATGAAGTGTGCTGCTCATCCACTGACCACCGGCGCTCCAGACACCGCCCTGGGGGGGTACTCGAGGAACTGGAGCCAAACATGTCAGAAGGCAGGGACCGTAGATTTTTTCCACTGTCGTGACTCATATTTGACCGTTTTCTCCTTAAATCCAAAGGAGCTTCCGAAGCGTTAACAATTGTACCACTGTCCAGAACAGCAGCAGGTGAGTGGCTCAGGATTCTGGGGTTCGAAACCCCGTGGAGGCCACCGCTGTCAGATGGAATTATTTCGGTCACATCGAGGCCAGGTGTAGTCACGCTGGTGCATGTCCTCGTCTCGCTGGAGGATGATGGGAAGGAGAAGCTGCGCTCCAGGAATGCTCTGTTGGGGCGCGTGGAGGAGACAGCAGTAGCGGGCGTGGAAGGTTTGGTGAAGTCCGACCGCTCTCGCCGGTGTTTCATCAGCTTGTGCTTGTAGACCACGCCCACGTCCTCCTCCGCTAGAACTGCTGGCATCGGGGACGACTCGGCTGACACTTGAGCCGACGACTCAGAGCTCTGCGACATGGTGTCGATCGACAACAGAGGAGACGAGACCGCTGACACGAAAGGGGACGAATCCGCGGATGTGAATGCTGATGAAGTCTCTAAACCCTGAGTGGAGCTCCGCCGGGCTGACAGAGCAAGTTTTGCTGCCAGGGGCAGGTGCACCGGATGATGATGATGATGATGGTGATGGTGGTGGTCGAGGGATGAGGGAGTCGCTCGCGGGCTGTTGGGGGCACTGGTGGTGAAGCTCCCGGTGTGAGCGGGCGCCGCGCTCCCTCCGTACAGCGAGGGGCTCATTAACGGCGAGGTATCCTCCAGCTTGACGCTGGCAGGTAGACCAACGAGCAGCGGGGAAGGAGGGGGGTACGACAGCACCTCTTCCTTCACCCGGACGGGGGGCGTGGTCAGCAGGGGCGCGGCTGACAGAGACGACGGGGTGGGGAAGCCCAGCATCTCCAGCACCCGGTGCGACAGGCCCACCGCCGCGTTCTGCGTGGCCCGGTAGTCCGAGCACTGCTTCATGTGTTGACGGAGGGTCTCGATGATGCGGTTGCGCTGATCCGTCAGCGAACCTAAGGCAGTGACCAGTTCAGAGTTCTGCGACTGCAGGTGCCGAATTTCCTGTTTGGATTGGGAGGGGGGAAGAGGAAGAAGAAAGAAAATTCTTAGTTTAGTTTTCAAAACAGTTTTACCACACTTGCATCACAAATAAGTCATGTACGTGCCGCAGATTAGGAGTTACAATGGAGCAACGTGACAAAAAAAAAAGGAAGACAGATAAAGATGTCGTTTGATTGGAAAGAAGTTGTAAACCACACTAGAGCACCTACCAACCACCCGCAAATAAACAACACAATTTATTCTCTGGTACAAAAAACTTGCACAAACTTAAAAACCACAGGTTTCCGCAATCAATGCTGCATGGGAAACTACCATAAATACTCTTTTTTCTCGCACAGGAAGAACAAAAGTCAGATTCCTACCTGGGTAAGACACTTTATCAAGTACCCCTGTCTTTCTGTAGACTACGTATCTGCATGGACCCAGACAAGGGGAATTGTCTCCTAAACCATCAAAACAGTGTCGACAGGGCATAAAATAGTTCCTACAAACAACCATCCACTCAAGAACATTAGAAAAGCTATCATTTATTACTCAGAAATTCACAGAATAAATATAACCTGCTCTCTGAAAATTGTAGAAAAGGTAACAAACAGCATTTTTACTCCGGTGATAGGCTGCTGACAATGTTGTTCATAAAAATTTAATAAAGGGGAAAAACCAAAGAAACGTGACATGAGTTGTTGGGGTTTCAAAACACGTGGCATTTATTCAGGGCAGACTACTCTGACCCCACTATCCGAAAAAACTATTTCCACAGTTATGTCCCTTGGCTGGTTGTAGGCAGAATTATTTTTCTCTCCTTTTTCCAAAGGATGCTCAAAGTCCCACCTTTCTCTAGGCTCATTTGTGTGGGAAAATTCCTTTGCATTAAATCTTGCGTCTCTTTTCTATGCTGCTGTGACCTGCGTTAACAGCAAATTAAATGCAGTATTCAGATTCAGAGAGGGGGGGGGGGGGGGGAAGAAAAACTAATCTGTCCTTCACAGCCCATTCAGTTTCCAAAGGTGGCAAGTGGGAATCTAATTTTGATTTTAATGAGATGGATCTAGAATAGGGTCATTGCCCGTCATAATCTGATGTAAGACACACTGTTCTACTCATAACTTTACTACCAAGTCCGAAAGCAAAAACATTGACCTTTTAATGGATTTTTGTTTTTGTTTTTGAGATTCTTATTTCTTGAAAGTTTGAAGGCTTTGAGCCTTTGTTTCTCTTTCATACTTTACTTTTTTGATCCAGCAGCCATTTGGGCTCTAGCCCTTCAGCCTGTCGATATGGCAAAGAATTTACAGGTTTTAATCAGCTCTGCTTTGTCGTTGTATAGAATATTTCCCATGTCTTTCTTTCATACAAAAATAAAAAACTTCACTCTGCTATTTATATTTTATTTTAATTTATTTCAGAAATGTGTGTGGTTTAACATAGTATACTGCTCATTTTCAAAGCCAATTTTTTTTATTTTCACGGTTCTAAAAATTTCCTTGTAAATTTTTGTCAAATATTGTCCAATTAACCTTTTTTTTTCAATTACAGGGAGAAGGCGAAAGTTTTTCTTACAATAACTTAATTTGAGAAATTTCCCACTTCTGTCTGAGTTTAATTGGCACCTACACATTTTATCTTTCAAAATTCACGATCAGATATCCATCAGTACCAAGTAATAGTGCACATACTACAACAAAGCAGTTTTCATTGTCCTTTAACATCTGCTAAAAAACATAGGTCATTTCAAAAGTAGAAAATTTGGCCTTCTCCCTATCAGGAGCCTAGGTTGAGAGGCAATACTCTAGCAAGGTCAGGAAAAACAATTCAGTCCAGACCCCACTCAAATCAAAAACTCAACCTCCTCCTTGAACAGATCAAGTTCTTAACCAACTGTGCGGCAGTGGCTGAACTTCAGGTACTTGAGGCCAATTCCAAAGATAATGGATACAGGTACAGTCAGTCGGCCATACCTACCAGTCATTTGGCAGTCAGGAAAAAATAAAAGTTCATTGCCTGCCACAGTGTCAGGAGCAAACACTGTAACAAACTCCTCCTATTTTTACCTCCACTAGCTTGTCCTTCCGTTTTTGGCCTTTCTCTCGTGACCTCCGCGCGGCCAAACGGTTCAGCTCACGGCGACGGGCACGTTTTTTCAGCTCCTCTGTAGTCAACTGAGAAAACAAGATTCAAAAACTTTCCGTCTTCATGATGTCACATAGGATAGGGGAACCATCAGAGCATGAATCAATTTAACATTCCACTACAAAAGGCATGCAAAAGACAGAAAAAGTAGTTTCCTGCATTACCACAAATTCAAGGAAATGCCTTTACAAAAGACAGTATATTCCCTTCCTCCTCCTTCCCGGTAAATTTTAGTCAATAGCACAACAAAAATCAATTCCTTTTCAGCACAACCAAACATGCACTTGTAGAACAAAGTCATGAAAACTGAACAGCATAGCCTTCTAAAACAAATTAAGCTCTAACTCATGAACGACTCCAAGCCTTTCATCAGAACTAAGAATACAAATTGAAACTGACAGTCATGTTATACAAATCCCTGGGCACACTAAAGGAGAAGTGGCATGAACAAAAATGTCAAAAGATTGATGGAACGTCTTCATCAATCAGAGAAGACAAAAGATCATAAATTATCACTTACGCTTTACAAAATGCAAGAGTTTTTTTATTTGAAAACTATTACATAGAGCCTGCTTTTTACAAGACATTTTCCATTTTAGAAATATTGTCAGTATTTTGGAAAAAAATATTCCTTTGTCACTTCTGCTCGAAAACTGTCTCGCCTGCTCAAATAAAATCCTGAAAGCATCTCACGAGAGAGGATCGAGTTCATAGAAAGGGTGCGTCACTGCTAACAGGTGGCATGAAAACATTATATTAAGTTGTGAGTTGTTAAATGCATTTCTAAAATTAAGTGAACATCCATCTCAAACACTCCCGAGTGAGCTGTGTTGGATGGAACAAAATAATTTTTTCTGCAAAAGAACAATGACACAATGGCAGAAAGAGACAAATATGAATTAACCTCTTCGCTGCCGCGCCCGTAGAATTTACGGGCCTGTATACTGTGTAACGCTGTGCATATGGCCCCTAGAATTTACGGGACTGTGACAGTGGTTGTTTTGATACCAATTACAAGGGAAGTTACTGCTACAATATTGTCATTATTATTTGGGTACTTTCCCTTTCTGTTTACTTCTATTTTCCCTCCAGTTGAAAGCGTCAGATTCAGATTTTAGCTTCGAAGAGAAGATTAGATCTAGATCTAACACATCTACCACACAAAAATGATTTACTGGCAGTAAACACAAATGGGCTGACATGTATATATTTGGATTGTAGGTTACCTCTTCCTTGACAGGTTTCTTAAACTCAATCTTTTCAAACTTTCAGCAATAGCTCGTAGGCGTAACAGGTTGCACTATAACAAAATTTTCAGCTGTCAGTTACCTCTTCCTTGACGGGTTTCTTAAACTCCACCTGCAGCTCGGCCTTCCCCTCGGCCTTGCGGCGGGACTGGATGATGAGCTTCAGGTCCTGCTTGATCAGGTGGCTGGGGCTGCCAGAGTCGAGAGTGGCCAGGGTGGCCACCACCAGCTTCTCATCCTGCAGGAAAAGAAAAACAGCAAGAGTGAGAACCAACTACATACATATGTGTATGTTGAGATGACTTCACAAGAAATACAACAGCTTCAAAATCAAAAAGGATGCAAGCTGAGGAAACTATCATTTATCATGACATTCTAATTTTTGCTTTAGCAAGAGTTTTGCAGCAATTAAAACACAAATAGGTGATACAATTGCCGAATCGGAATATAAAAAGTGTTACAGGAAAAAATACAAAACCTTTTAGTTTACATCGTTTTAGTAGGAGTTTTACGAAATTTGCAACACAAATAGGTCATGTAAGCGCAGAAGATTAGAGGTGTTACAAAGAGAAATGAGGACAATACATGCGTAGCTTTAGTAAGAGTTTTGCAACATTTGCAGATGAGTCATAAAAATGCTGAAGTGTAAAGAGAAAGTAACAAGGGAGTCAATATTTTTGCATTGCCTCAGAAAGAGAATGTGAACATCTTAACATTTAAAACATCTAGCAAATTTAAGACATTCTAAAACGTTAAATTAAACAAAAATCCTTTACATTCAAGGCAAAATTTGAGAATACCAAACCTGTCAAGCTTTGTTTGGCTCTTTGTTTAAAATTGTAATTAGGTTGCATCGTTCTAGTATCCTTGTCTCCACTTGTTATGCAAAACAACTCTAAGAGGCCATTACTGCCTTAAAAATAAAGATGTGGGATTCCGCTGAAGACAAAACAAGGTGCTGTGATTAATGTGCAGGACAAAACCAAGACAGTTTTGTTTGAAATGTCAACAGGTGGAGTTATATCAACTGCTTTTGCACTTTCAAATTAATGTAATCCATTTTATTACATCTTTGTCTCAACTTTGTCAGGTTCAAACAGCGTCTCTCTATTTTTTCCTTTCCAAAACAACAGACTGCCTCAAGGATTTGCAGAAGCAAGTTGTCTACTCTATGGATTCAGCAGACTCCAAGGGTTTGGTCTAGACCCCATTATCATTATAATCTATAATTCCAGCACACAGCACTATCTAGTTTCAGTAAGAGTTTTACAGCACTTTCAACACAATTAGGTAATATAAATGCTGAAAATTAAAGGTGTCACAAGACAGTAACGAGCAAAGAAAAGGAGGAGAGATGAGGACGATGGATGTTTGACAGGAAAGAAGGAGCGAACAACACTAGAGCACCCACCAACCACCCACAAACAGAACTATAAACCATTCCATTCGAAATAGATTTTTTTGGTGGCTTCTCTAACAACTGTTCCGTCCCCTCCCGAGGATGCTCTCCCTTCCATTCAACACAAGCACGTTCCCACAAAATTATCCACATGTAGCAACAAAATAAAATCAATACATGCAACACACCACTTCCTACTGACAGACATTAGAGCAGACCCCCACGAGACAAAAATCAATATAATAAGCCATTTGTCAACTGAAACAGATAATCCTGGAGACAAAAATAGCCTGAGCCTCACAAAGATGCAGCTCATACAGTACCTACACTGATCTAGATATCTATCTATCTGTCTAGCAACCTGTAAAATGGAGGCAGAGGTCTCTGAGAATAATGAAAACCCCATTGAGACTGCACTCCAACAAAAGAGACTTTAGAGTACTGTTTACATTTACATTATTTACCTTCTAATTCTATACATCACAGGAAAGGATATTCATAAAACTTCTTTTTTGTCTATTTGCAGTGAGACTGCACTCCAAAAAAAGAGACCTTGGAGTTTACTATTCAAACTTTTATTCTACTCATCCTCGATCGATCGATAGTAATCATTATATAATTAATATTCATAAATAAAATTCATATGTGTGTGTGCGTGTGTGTGTGTGGGGAAGGAGGGGGTGTCAGATTAGATGGAAAATTTAATAGAGTAGAAACTGACAAACAAGAGAACAAGAGTCATCCCAAACTGGCACTGGGAGGACAACAACTTATACTAGACTAGTCCCATGATATGAGGTGTCAATCTTCCATGATGTAAGTCACATTCATCACACAGCGGTAATAAAACTCAAAAGCAAAACAAGAGTCATTCTAAAAAGCACATTGGCAACTGCAGTACCATTTAAGTAAAATCAATAATATAGGGATCAGTTGTAGCAGTAGAAAGCACCCTCATTAACTGTTGAACAGAACAAAAACCGAACAATATATACTGCTTTAGAAGATAAAATGCAGAAACAAGCATGCATCTGGCCTGTTACATGCATGATATGTTAACGTATTTATAAGTCAAATTGTTTCAGAGAAAATCCTAAGACTTTAAAGGGTTCAACAATCAAATTGGTAAGAGAAAAAAAGTCATTTTTGTATTATATCTAGCATCAGAAGAAAACCATAAATTATCGGAAAGTGCCAAAGATAAAAATACCAATAAACAATTTTACTCTTTCCTTAACTACTACAACTGATTTTGTTTTTCAGACAGCAACAATTTTCTTTCAATTTCAATAAACGCTGACTGACCCTAAACACTACGACAATATTCTACAAATATTTTCAAAAAGAACTAGAACTTAGTAAAAACTTTGTATAAATACTTCTGTTCATACAAAAATGAGAGAGTTCAGAAATTTTCAAAAGAAAGTTGTAAGTCAGCAGCCTTCAAATCAAAATGTTAGTAATAAAGAATACAAAATGTATTCATTCCCCATACTTAAAGTGCACTTCCAGTTAAAGACTTGAAAACTAAACTTTATGCAAAAAAGCCAATTAAAACACTCTTCACAAAAAGTAGTGATGAAGTGCTCAAGATGTAAATATAGAAACAAACAATTTAAAGTCAACAACAGATGATCAATGGGGAAATGCACTTCTTGTAGTGTTATTGTACAGGCACCACTAAGACCCAATAACATATATGTGTCACAACGTGGTGGAATCAGGTGCTCGTCAGTTTTTGGGCATATAGGGTTAAGCTGACATTCCATATGCCTGAAAAACCGATGCGAATTTCGGGTGCGAATTTCGCGTGCAAACTATTTTTTTCGCACCAACCTTTTAGTCATTGTGTAAATCCAAGATTTTGTTTCGCACGAGGGAGCGAAACTTTTTTCTTCGGCACCCGAATTCTTCGTGAAGTGGGCGGGGCTTATTTCCCGCCAAATCTACTTCAAAGGAACGAAGCAGCATGGAAGCACTAGGTAAGTGGGGAAAACGTCGAAATGTTGATTTCCTTGGTTCGAGAGAGAAGTATTAAAACTAAGACTGAAAAGAGATGTTTATGTTCAAGATGGCTGCCATTTCCATGGCAACCACTATTTTTAAAGCTTGTGGGAAACTTTCGGGAGTCTATGTAATCTAGATCTAGACATATCTATGCTATCACTATCATTTATCGTTTAAATCATGTAATAACAAAAAATAGCATTTCACTTACCCCCCTTAAATGCACTTGAATATAACTTCTAACATACATTAATTATAACTTAAGATTGCTGTCTGCGCCGCAGCCACATCAGCCAGTGCTGTCGGTGATAGGACCGAAGCTTCGAAAAGAAAACGACCCAAGAAAGCAAAGCTTATGAAGAAAAGGCCATCATCAAGTCTGGACAAAGCAATTTAAAACCTGCTTTCGTACGAACAGGAGTTCTAACAGCAAAATTCTCTCGTTTTCAACGTAGAGTGCTTGCTCTGACGGAACTGATGCCGTGATTTCAGTCAGATGACGGATATGAATTTCGGGTATATGGAAGGAGGGCTCTTTTTTCATCGCACGCGAATTTCGTGTACGAAATTTGCACCCGAAGTTCACATCGGTTTTTCGGGCATATGGAATGCCAGCTTTATTGGTATCATCTTAAAGCCTGTTCATTTGTCTTTCTTATGGTGAAAAAAATATCCATCTATGTTAAATAGAAGTCAAAATATTAGCGATTGAAGGAGGACAATTAACAAGAAAATGGCCACCAAAGTTTGGTAACTTCCATGGTCTGAGACTGAGAGTCCATCGAAACTGAAAATTCACATTTTTTGTGCCTTTACTTGATTTTTCAGAAAAATCAACACAAAAATGTGATTTTAAATGGAAATAAAAGGTGTCGAGTCAAAAAAAGAAAATTAGAAAAAAAAATTTCCCATCGGCCCAAAAAATGTCGATTTCTTTGATTTCATTATTTTGACAAGCGCCTGATTTCACCACGATGCCTCACATATTTCAGAATTATGATTGATACACACAGTGGAGTCCACTAAAACCGAACATGAATCATCCGACAGCGGTTATCCAAAAATAAACAGAACCCCTGATTTTTTTTCTTCATCTAATCTTCTAATTGAACAACCTCTCTAAACAGAAAACCCAGTTAAACCAAGGATCTAGAGGTCCCACAGATTTCAGTTTGAGCTGATTCCACTGCATGAATTCCATTTTATATGATTTTATTTTATTCTTTCAAGGATACCCTCCTTGAAAAGAACTTCTTCAGAGTTTGAAGCAGTAAATCGCGACCTCAGTGCTTTCTTGTCGTACCTCCATTTTTTTTTACATTAAAAATATGACTTCTTCAGCTCACTCTTTTTTATTAACTGTTTTCACTGCTTGAAAAAAATGGAGATACAACGAGAAAGCACTGAGGTCGCAAAATGCTATAAACACAAAAAAGAGGTGGAAAACCAAAACCCAGAGATGAAGTCACCTGTACCAAATTTCTGGAGTTGAGCAGGCCGGACATGCCAGACACAGAGAGCGGCGATGAGGTGGGGGACGGGGCCGATGACACGCTCTTGTCCACGGCGGGCTGGGAGGTCAGCGGGCCCATGACCGACACGTGAACAGAGGAGGAATGAGTGGTGACACTGGTGGACATGATGAGGATGAGGGTCGGGGTGCCGGGGGCCAGGCATCTGTGGACAGACAACAAAAAAACAGTTTTAATTTTTGCAGTTTTATGCCACTTACAACAAAATTAAGTCATATAAGTGCATAAGAGTCGAAGATTAGAGCCTATGATACTTAAAAATAACATGATACAAAGAAACGAAGGAGAGATACGGATGACATATTTGATAAGAACCAAACCACACATGAGCACCCGTCAACCACCCAAGTGTAAACATTTTAAAAGTCAAAGTTAAAGTAATATCCACTGGATGAGTAAATAAAAAGAAACACATCAGCACAATAATTAAATAATCCTCACTAAATGCTGGGAAGCAAGGCTGGAAAACGGCAACAATAAATAGGCACCCGGTAGAAATAATGTAAGTCCTTCTAGCAGCGCCCTCCAACCCTTCCATTGATATTTCTTCAGTTTTGAAGTACCTTAATTGAACCATTGAAAACAATAACCCCTTCTTGTGTATAAGATAAGATACATCTTTAATGTCCAGATCCTGGCATGGCATATTGGTTTGGTGTTTCACCACGTGTACACACACATACATACACACACACATGCACACACACGCAGGCTGAAACTTACAATCATATCATAATAAAAATGAACAGCAATATAATATAAACAATAATAATCTTAAGCAAGATATGCACTCAATGTTATTCTGATGCATGCTCTTAGGTCGTAAGAATATACAAGATGGTTATGATGGAAGCATTTTGATGGATGATGGTAAAAATGACCTTCTGTATCTTTCTTTGTTACAGATCAGAAATCAGAAGCCTAGGTCTTTTACTTCTGACTGACGTTTTTATTAGAGAGAACAAGGGATGTTTGTTGTCTAAAAAGATGGAATTAATTTTTTTAGTGCAAGCTGTATAATGTACAATTCATCCAAGTAAAGGGATGTAGATGTTGAAATTTTACATGCTTTCCGTATTAGTCTATTAAATTTTTGGGCTATAGGTATCATTTTAAGGGGATCCAGTGGTCAGATCAGTAAAAATTTTGAAAAAAATATCAGTTTTCGGATTTTGGAGTATCTTAATAGATATCAATATCAAGGATCCATCTTTAGAAGCCTAATTCCTTTATCAAACTTATAAATAGCTGGAAAAAGCATTTGAGAGAGGTAGCAAAGTAGGAAAATCTTCACCAAAAATTCTCTCTCTTTGTAATTTTCTCGGAATTGTTTAAATATATCTGACCAGGTTGCAACACTATTTTGAGTAGGTCTCAGAAAGTCACTTTCAGAATTGTTTCAAATTTGCACACAGTCTTTTATACACATTTCTCTATAACCTTACAGGAGCATTTTTGCTGTTTATGGTACGCATTTGGAGTTTTAGGCCTTTTTTTATTTTACAAAATCTTAAAATATTGGAGACCTGAATGTAGTGCATAACAAGGACTGTAAAGCTCACAAGTTAGTACAGAAAATTCAAATTTGGCCCTGTAAGGTTATTCTACCTACCAACAGTAATTGCCAAGCCAAATATTAGTATTAGGCTTCTATCTTGATGAGTGTTGATGATTGACAAAATATAAAATTGGTTTTAAAAATGCTGAATCAATCCTTTATTTTTGATGGCTCGAGATTATTATGGCTAAAATCTTGAATTTTTCGCTTGGTAACCTTTTTTTGTACTATGTCACCCCCCTTTGATGCAGAAAAGCAAGCATTAGACCAAAAACTATAGCATTTGGTTGTTGACCATAGCTACACCCCCTTAAAGCCTGTTCATTTGTGTTCCTGGCCCACGCTGTGTTATGTGTATACAAAAATTGATCATACTTTCTATATATAAATATTTGAATGATAAAATATGGACATCAATGTTTTATCAACTTTAAAATATATGAGCTTCCTTAGAAAAAATAGTCTTTTGTTCACTTTTTTATGGAGAAGAAAAGTGTGGACACGCCAGTTGAGTTTTTTGTCTATTGTAACACCCAAATACTTAGATCTATAGTCGGACACTTGCTCAATGTTTTCTACTCTAAAAATGTTCTCCTTTCACATCCTTTCCTTCTCTAAAACAATCTGTCATCTGCTTTCGTCTCCTCTTTCCGCCCCAACCCCCTTTGCCCCCTCCTCTGGGCGACTGACTCATTCTGCAGCCTTTCTCCTGCTGCTCCCTGGCTCCTTCTTAATCTTACTGCTGTCTTTCAGCCCCACCCCTGATCTTACGGTAGAAAAGATCTACACCTAGCCTTCCTGGACAAGGGCAAAAAAATCTCGGAGGTCCCGAGTGCAAGTTGAGAACTTAAAGATTCCTTGGTGGTACAAAATCGATGAGTAGGCTCTTAAAAGTCGCCACCCAGGCAAAATTCAAAATTTCCAACCAACTGAAAATGTTTAATGTGTCCCCAGAGCTCATAAATTTTATATGACCTTCGTGGCGAACGCTGTAAAACACTTAGCAAAAAAAAATTTTTTGCAACAGAACAGGTCCTTGATGTTACCCCATTCAAGTGAGCCCTGAGTGGTGTGTCAGGGTAGTGTGGGTATGACATCTCACCAGTACTTGTGAAAGTGAAAGTGTTAGAGGGTTCCTGGGTAGCGAGAGGCCAGAGGTGTGAAATTTGACCAATGACTGTCGTCCTGATCATTTGGCTAGGAAAAATAAAAAGTTCCTCGAATCATTGTTACATGAACAGGAAGTGTGGCATTGGTCATTGGTTGACCATGCTTTTGATTTATACTGATGGGTGGCGGCTAAAAGTGGAAGCAATAGCCTGAATAAGAGATGTTCAATCGTTTCTGTTTTTTAATAGGTCATGTCAAACAACCGTTTAACAACGGTCCTATGAGATGCATGTATTGGTGGCAATGGATAAGTAAGACTGACACATGCCATTATCAGAGATGCTAGGATAGCACTTGAGAGGTGTGAGGTGTTGACCACTGCTTGCACCAAACAAGCAACCCTTGATCCCACCATCTGGGCATCTGGAACCCCTCACCCCTCCATCTCCCTCCAAGTTCCCTGAACCAAGACAGAAAATGTACATGATGGAATTTTTTTTTGGGGGGGGCTCCCTTGCGCTTCTGTCTTTTTAACCTTAACCGTACGTTGTGTTTTACTATCGTATCCAAGACATGGGGAACTCTGTGCCACCAATTTCTAAAGAGGAAATAATTCACTCATTAATCCGATCCGTACGCTTTGCATAGTAGTTAGTCTGTCAAAATGACTTTTTGACAAATACTGAAAGTTTCAAAGAGATCGCACTAGAAGTATTCTAAAATGTGAAGAATACATTACAACCCCGAAGGAACAAAATGACCCCAGGGTGTACAGATAGGGTTTATTAAAATTAAAGAAGTTCAACTGTACTCTGGAAATTGAAATATAATTGGCTTTACTACTAAATATCATGCTACGGTTATTCAGTTTTCCATTCTTTCCTATCGTACTAAGGAGATGTCAGCTTGTATAACATTAGATTCAGGAAGGGTACAATATAATAATAAAATTATTTGGCAATAGATCTATATTTAAATTACAAAGAAGTTATAATTTCGGAAGTCTTTCTTAACAGAGCTTGGAAGAACTGGGGGGGGGGGTTTGCAATCTCTATAATAATTAGAGTATAAGAGGGATTTTTCGGTAATTTGATACAATCACTCCCGTCTCACAATGGATGTTATTTGGGGTAAGATTGAAAAATACCGGACCAGCGGACTGACTTTGCCTATGTCTCAACCTTAGGAATTCATGATTTTCCACAGTTTTTATCTCTCAATGGAGAATCTCAGACCCGTAGATCTATTCATAAAATAGACCCCCCTGAAACCCCCCCCCCACCCACCCCACATTCTCGCGCAATAATGTATAGCTATTCTACGAGTGGTCCGGTATTCTTCAATCTTCCCTTATTTGGTAGCTTTTTCGGGGGGGGGGAGGGGGGGGGCTTAGGGCCCTGAACACAATTTTGGCATTTAAAAACGTCGCAAAAATGATAAACAAAAAAAAGTCAAACCGCCATGGATGAGCACCATAGAAATACAAAACTGGGGGTAGGGGGGGGGGGGGATCCAATCTCTAGCCTTCTATTAGGTTCTAGAGTCTAGATCAAGATTCTATAATTATTACAGTTTAGGGGGGATTTTTCCAATGTGTAGGGAGAACAGTAGAGAAGGCAGGATCAGAAGAGTGGGCCAAATTATAAAGAAGACAGCCACATTCATTGATCCAATTCATTCATTCACTTGAACAGACAGACCCGTATTTCCACTAGACATGGGCAGTTTTCTCTTTCAAACCCTGGTTCTAGATCTAGATCTAGACTAGCACTGCTAGTAGTAGCAGTAGATCTACACATGATTTGGTGAACGAGGAGACAGTTGACGGAGATCTAGATATATCTAGATCTAGATCTAGATCTAGATTATCTAGATCTACATCTAGATCTAGATATAGATCTATATCTATATATAGAATCTAGAAGAACACAAGTTATTCTTTTTCCACACTACACGCAGCCAACGTCTGGGGAATAAATAGTATCGCAGTAGCAATAGAATATATTATTTAGGCTAATATCAATGCATCTTTTACTTTTACTTTTAGCCCGCAGATCTGGTTAATTTATTGCAACCTCTCTGGTTTATTCAGAGGAGATAATGGAGTTGTGCAGTTCCGTGACGCGAAGTGCAGTCAACACTGTGCTTGGGAGGCAGATCTAATCAGCGTAATCTTGCGGCACTCCGCGGCCCTTCCATGTCCTGTCTCCACAACCCAAGCTTTGCACCCTCGACCCTTGGCGTCTGCAAAGCTCTGGGGCAACGTCTGCTTGGGGTAAGTTCGCGGGGAGGTTACGGTTACCGCGCTGCCGACACCACAAAAATACTTCACTTCAAGTAAGGCAAAAGAGGTGGGAGGGAGGGGACCAAAGCTACGCGCGACTAGCACTTTATCCAGGTCATTCATTCTGAAACATGAATAGAGCCCGCCGCTTACTCGCATTCCGATCTTTACTCACTATCTAAAAATAGTCATGAGATAACTGGAGCAACGACTTTTGATTGGTCGAGAGGAAATGCCAGGGTGTCAATCACGTTTTTAGCAACGACATGTCGTTCAGCCGGGGAGAAATACGCCGAGGAGTGCAGCCATACCCGTTCACGAATGGTAGCCAAATTAGTTGTACACAAAGCCAAAAAGATTAACAAAACTGACACATAGACATTTTACAAAAAATAAATCATAAGAAGGCAAGAAAAACCACATCAGCCAGTGCAAATGCTAAATTTATCGATGATACGTGGGAACACAAGTGATCTCCCCTTTTCCACTACGGCCCTCTTGTTTGGCCTTGTGTAGGCCTGGCGTAGTACGGTGGGAGTGAGGACAGGGGAGGTCGATGGCATCCGAAGCCACGCCACACTCTGTCTGCGACGCTAGCTCATAAAACTGAACAAATACGGTTTCAACTTACCAATGCTGTTATCCTCAACTTGTTTTAGTCACAAATAAGAAATATGCAACTTTGCTTTTGCAGGAAACATTGTTTCTTTGCACCGATACAAATCCAAACGCCGTTCCACGAATCGCTAGGTGGCTCTCCAAGGGAGACCAATCCCATGAACCTTTTCTTTGCTCAAGAGTTACGCGACGCGAACGTCGTCGACCTCAGGCCCCAAAATTAGCTTCTGATTCGCGCTTGTTTTGTTTTTTACCTAAATAAAGATAAAACGACTTGTTGATCTATTTTGTACCAAACACACTACTATAATACATGCATGTGCACCCCTAGAGAGGGTGCTTTCATGCAACACCGAAAACAGGTTCACAAATGACCAAAACGAGACCTTGCCTTTCGAGCACACTGCTGAAATAATAGAATTTAATGGTGCACGAGTTCATTTCAGGGATATTTGCAGTTTGCAGGCCCAGATAAATATTCTAGCCTTCGTTGATTGCGTGGATATGTATTTTTAGTTCAAATACGGCTGACCCGACAGTTTTTAAAAAACACACTGGAAGTCCAACACCTCAAAGCAATAAGACGGAATTCGAAAAGTTCAAGCAGCTGTACACTGTATTTTGAATCCATTGGCGCATTATTGTGTTTGCTGTTCCTATTTCAAAAACTTGAAAGTACACATACGAAAGGAAAGGGGCGGTGCGGAGGGGCACTAACCCGGTACCGATCCAGTTGGCTGAGGATGCAAAAAGTGCTGTTTACTTTGGCGACTGACGACAAGACGAAGAAAGGTTTCGTTTGTATTTGTTGTGCTGTCAAAGAGATTTTAGAAAAGGAAGAAGCGGGGGCTGTTAACAGAAGGTGCAAAGAGAGAGTGTTCACTATTTCTTGTTGTTATTGGTGGTGGTGGTGATGATGATAATGATGATGGTAATTAAGATGGTGGTTGTGTGGAGTGTGTATGTGCGTGTGTGTGTGTGTGTGTGTGTGTTAGTTATTTTATCGCTTATTGGTGCTTGCATTCAGAGAGAGAGAGAAGTTTGTGCGGAAAGGAGAGG
>NW_004798793.1:7007-8955 GCF_000002075.1 Aplysia californica | reverse complement strand
CACACCACACACACACACACCACACACACACACACGCACACAAACACTCACTCACACACACACACACACACAAACACACACACACTCACACATACGCATACACACTCACAACACAAGTGCCACAAAACCACTCCACGAGGACCTATTACCTCAGAATGAGAAACCTATAAATGGCCATGACGTAATAGAATTTGTTTTTCTCTGAACATGGGAGCTGGACTGCCAAGTGGTCACTTGTCCAGGCTGGGATTCCTTCCCCGCTGCACGCCGGGGCTCTGGCCCCTGACCACAGATGATTGACCAGACCCGCTTATCGATTATCAGAATTCCAATGACGTAATGCCCAGACTTGGCGCCTGCACTGGTATTATTACTGCTAAGTCTTCACTGACCTCTTTACTTAAATGGCTACCCTAGAATTACAAAGTTCTATCTGCTCAGTACAAGTACCTAGTTTTGAGAAATTTGACGTTAAAAACTTTTGAGTTTCACAACATTTCAAACTTTTTTCGAATACAGTTCTTTAAATATTTTAATAGAGCCTCCGAATAATCTGACGCTTTTGATAGAGCAGATAGATTATTTGGTTTCTTAGTGACTCAAGACGACCAAACATGTCAGATAGAACTTTGTAATTCTGAGGTTGCAAAATGGCATTGCTGCCAAAGGTCTTATATTATAGTGATTCGATCTATTTACCGACGTTAATGAGCTGTGCTGAATAGAAGTGCGACAGGAACAGGATAATACAAAGAATCTAAGTACCGGTATGTAGCCTACATTGTACAGCCTTTCTGAGACTGAGAGCATCCGAGCAAAGAAATGAACGACGAACCAAGATCATTTTTATCTAGTTTCAGTCAGAGTTTTACGGCACTTACATGACAATAAGGTTACTCAAGTGCCGAAGATTAAATGTTTTACAAGAGAGTAATTTAACTAACACAAATAAAAAGAAGAGATAAAGACGACAAAAGGAGCAAACCACACCAGTGTACCGGTCAACCACTTACTACCACGATAACCGTTGTTTGTTGTAGATCTTGCATTTGATGATGATGGCGAGGAGGGGGAGGAGGAGGAAAAGGAGGAGGAGGAGAAAGATGGTGATGGTGATGGTGATGATGATGATGATGATGATGATGATGATGATGATGATGATGATGATGATGATGATGAATAAATGAATCGTTATGAGACACATTTAAGTCATTTTTATTTTAAGTTGGGAGGACTTCAAACTGTCTGCTGTTAAGAAGAAACAGCGCTGAGAAGTAAACAGACGGAACTGCTCCATGAAGCAAATCTCCAAAACCTTCGTCCGTTGGTAGAGTTCGTTGATCAGCTGTACCTAATAAGGGTTTTGTTGCACTTACAATACAATAGATTCATATTTATAAGTGCCGGAGATCGAGGTGTTTCTAGAGAGTAACAAACACGAAAAAGAAGGAGAAATAAGGACGATATATGTTTGATAGAAAAGAAAGACCAAACCACGACAAAGCACCCACCAACCACCCACAGTATCTCGCAGCTGGCGCAGAAGGTCTACTTTGCAGTTCTGACCAACATCTAGATATAGTAGTAGCAAAGATTATGTTAGAAGAGAATCTTTGGCAGTAGTAACAAGTAGTAGCGTATCCACTGGAAAGAGCGTCCATGGCAACTCACTGAAAAAGAAATCTCACCCCTGTCCAAATAAATGAGACACGTCTATGTATTTTGGGTAAGGCTGGAATGTGCTACCCTTCGAATTTAGTTTACTGTGAGAACCATTCCATTACTGAGCTCGTGTTTTCGCAGTTCTGAAAGGTTTGAACAGTTATCTTAACCAATTTTGAAATAATATTACATGTATTACTTTTTTTTTTCCAATTTACATTACATTAACTGAAATACCGAAGTAGACAGTAAACATCGTTATGCGATGAATGCAACAACCTTGGGT
>NW_004798793.1:4886-6047 GCF_000002075.1 Aplysia californica | reverse complement strand
TACACACACGCTCATGTACACATTCTAATGCACACACTTATTCTCTTCTCTCTCTCTCTCTCTCTCTCTCTCTCTTTCTCTCTCTCTCTCTCTCTCTCCCTCTCAAAATAGGAACCGGTTTGGTACCTCTAAAACTATATAAGTCCGATTAAAAACTTTTATTATTTTTCTAAAAGAAGAAAATTATTATTATTGTTCAAAATCGCTGCTCACAGGCCAAAGATACAGCATTGCATGTTAGAAGACACTAGACGTTAAAAGGACGTTTGCCTTGTCGTCAGACTGTCTCTCTTATAATGTTGACTGATCTCACCATCATTATAAATATTATTGCCAGCATGTTTAGAACGTCACCTCACCCCAACCCAACGCCGCGGTTAGAGTAACGCGATACACAGATCAATACTAATTCTTTATAACTAGATCTAGTTCAAGGGCAGAAAATGGGCCGTGGAGCCAAAATGTTGCCCATTTCCAGTTCTAAGTTGAATAGGGCGGTGCAAAAAACTGCACCCAGGCTTCAAACGATTTTTCAAGAGCATGAGCTAAAATTGGGCTAATAAATCCTTTTATAGGTGGCCTACTAATTAAACTAGTAACAACTTTAAAATTAGAACAATTTATAGCCCTCACTGTAATTTATACAAACCTGTTCACTCATGTATGCGACTACAATGTGGACAGCGTGTGGGCGACCGTGGTTTAAATCCCACCAAGGCTTTCTTGTGTGTGGTTTGTAGTTAATGGAGAGTATGTTTCGGTGTCAATGGATTAATAGACGAAGATTTGGAGGCTGCAGCTCCAAAATAACCCCAGTGTACTTAACGTCGCATTAATAAAGACATTATATTGATGTGCAATTTTTCAATATTTTGTCCTGAACAACAAAAGGAGGGAAATAAAAGAAAGCGTTAAGAGTGTATGGTCTAGAGGCTATAATATTTGAAAGACGAGTCCTTTCATTGTCATTGTTGGTTTGAGTGGCCGAGGGTAGTGGTGGGGGTGAGTGACAGGGACATGTGATCAAAAAGGAAAGGGAGAGGGGGGGGTGTTGCCTTTCCTTAATTGGTGGGTTTGGGAAGAAGCCAGTTGTGATGCAGTAGAGGCTGGGGCATTTTCTGACGGTAATCAAAAACTCATGTGAAAAAGACACCCCCCCAC
>NW_004798793.1:2419-4057 GCF_000002075.1 Aplysia californica | reverse complement strand
ACCCCAACCCCACCCTACACCTTTCTCCCTGCGCAAGAGGAAAGAACGTCATTTTTACGTAGACTTCATAGACAAAAAATAGATATCATGTGTAGATCTACCCTTTATATATCTATGGGTAAAATAAAACAAAGTATATATTGAATGTTGTTTTGAATTATAATTAGAAAGACCCAATTTTATAATAAAAATCAACCCCCAAAATCATTTTTGATTTCTGTTGGGCACTGTACGTGTAATAGTAACAGTACTAACAGGATTCACCCTTGTGTTCTTTGCCTCACGTTGAAAGAACGATAACTCATTCTTTTACCATTCATGTGGAAATGCCCAGTTATGTCCCTTCAATAAAGTATTCGCTGCCAAACGCGGACGCCTCAGGTTCCTAGTAAGACCAAAGATAGTAGACTCTATAGCCTCGTAGGGTGTAGTATCTTTGGTAAGATGTTCATGAAAGGAATGATAAGACTAGTCTATACTATAATTAAGGCTCTTAATTGTCAAAATAGCACTAAGACAGCATTTGAGTGGTGAATAGTCCATTACAATATGTAGCAGAGAACAAAGGTCAGAAGGAAATTATTCTATAGAGTACAATAATATTTTAGTACCGGTAGCTTGACACTACGTTCATTGAACTGAAAACGGATGACTGTATTCATGATCTAAAAGTAGGATGGGGTTGTTTGTTTTTTTGTTGTTTTTTTCTCCTATTTCTCTCAATTTTCGTAGGAGGGTGTTCTAAGTTTTTGGGTCAGTAAATGCAAAAATCTTTCACTAAATAATTTTGGTTTCTACTTGAGTACACTATTATTTGATTTGGCGGTATCAGTTGATCGCCCCAGCTGTCTTTTTGGAATGTTATAGGGTCAGCATTTAACCAAAAAAAGTATGGCAATACTTTATCCTTCAAACATTCAGGATCAAACATGTAGGGCAACATGAGATATTACGCATTGTGTATCCATGGTACCGTTACACAGAGGTGGACATACCTTGCGACTCTACTGGGTTGCCAGTTTGGCAGATTTGCTTCCAAAAATAAGAAGTTTGGCATATTTTAAAGTCGCTTGACGCGAATAGTCTCTTGGCAGTTCGTCTGTTTTTAATGGGGGTTTTCCGCCACTTTTCTGTACTTCTGTAAAACTCTTACTAAAATTAAAGAAGCCCTACTTTCACTTCCCCGTAGAGAGCACGGGGTAACAAAGTAACAATGTATGGCTGACCTTCAGAATTACAGACTGTATTGTTTCAAAAGATTGCATTGGGCGAACTAAAGAGACAGCTTTAAAAATTCGATTCCAAAATTAAAGCAAGAAATTTGCGGACATAGCTGGTCCAAAAGCGACCATCTTTCATTGGTCCAAAATGAACTCTCCCATTGTCAAAATCTTTTATGACCAATAAATCGTTTCGTTTTACTTTATGTAAAAACACACAACAACTTTCGTCGACTGTGAAGTTTAGCGGCTTTTATGTAAACTTTGGCAGGTTGTTGTTTTTTTAATATGAATTTGGCTGGAGGGCTGAACATGAACTGGCAACGTTGCTCAGAGCCGGTTTCCTGACCCGGCCCATCTTTGAAGTGGTTTGTTTGAACACGTAGAGGGAGGGGGAGGGTGGGGGTGGGGGACTCCT
>NW_004798793.1:0-1488 GCF_000002075.1 Aplysia californica | reverse complement strand
CAAGAAAGAATACAAAACTTTAAGAAGTAGGCCTACCTTGACCGGCAAAAGAGGAAAACACTGTCTACTGTTATTACATAGGCTACTGTCGAAACAGTCCACGATGCCGATACATTGTCGATGGAAGAAGTGGTTGTCTTAGAAAAGTGACGTCTTGGACAGTTTCATTTACAGTTTTAAAATTGTTAAGGGAGAAGTGTGGAGTGGGCGTTCATACTGGTGATTGTCTTAGACAGGTGATCGTTGGAGTAGAGTGGAAAGTATTTAGAGGCTCATGAATAGTTTACGTCTTTGTAGACATTATAGATCAATTGGACTTGAGAAACTGCTGCTGTGTGGAAAGATAGAGGGGAAACGAGAAGAGGAAGACAGCAAACAGCATACAAATAAGGCCTGAACAACTTTGCGAGAAACAACATAATGAGAAAAACCGAGCTGATCCGGAAGATTGACGTCAGGAAAGAGTGGAGTAGGCTACCATGATCACCAATGTCTGTTCCCGACCTGACACCTAAAGATGAAGTAGACATTGGTAGGTCATTCTGTGCTATTAGACACAATTATCTTTTTATTGTAGTAGCCAGTCAGTGTGTAGTTTTAACTCTCCTTTCAACTCTGCAAATTTATTTATAACCCTATCCGTACGCCTAGGGTCATTTTGTACCCTAGGGGTTGCATTATTCACATTTTAAAATACTTCTAGTACGAAGATCTCTTTGAAACTTTCAGTATTTCTCAAAAAAATCATTTTGACAGACTACGTTGCAAAGCGTACGGATCGGATTAACGAGTAAATTTCCTTTTTGGAAAGTGGTGGCACAGAGTTCCCCTCGTCGTATTGATACGATAGTAAAACACGACGTACGGATAGGGTTAAGATGTGACATCTACAAATTTAACGTCCATCTCCGACTGGATCGAGACAATTTATGGGTGGAACCCTGATAAACTCCCGAAAACAACCCAAAGTTGGGGATTCGAACCAGGGTCATCCGCTCCGTAGTCTAGCATGACACCAACTGAGCTAACCTGCTGAGCTAATGGTGCGCTCTATTATCTCGTGAACAAAGGAGAAAAAAAAAAGATCAAGAGCAAACAAGAACAAAAATGCAACGTGTCGTAACCGAAAGATTGTGAATTTCAAAACCGCTTTCATGTTGGAGCGTTGAGGTTGACGTGAGTTAGTAAACCCGTTCTTCGCAGGTTAAAATGTGGGCTTCATGCCCGCCGAATTTCAAACAACAGAAGCACATTACAGTTTCTTTTAGGGCAAGGTACAAACCCTTAAACATTTTCTCCATGTTGGGGCTTAAATCAGTGGAGACACGCCCCCGTCGGTAGCCAATAGATTTCTTCAACATTCCCGAGTTACCAACAGGGAAGCCAGGGAGGTGAGCAACCGAGGGAAAACTGATTAATAGTTTAATGCTTATCTGTCAATTTTGGCCACTGAGCTCCTTTCCCCCTATTTTTGAAAGTGCGTGCGTG
>NW_004798792.1:104514-106903 GCF_000002075.1 Aplysia californica | reverse complement strand
GTATGTTTTTAAGCGTTTGAAATACAAAGGGACAGGTGATATCCTGGCTCCCCCCCCCCCTAAAAAAAACAAAAACAACAACAACAACAACAAACACACACACACAAAACAGACAAAAAAGAATAGCTAATCTTGAAATGAAAAAAAAAATCAGAAACAAATAAAACAATTCTGGGATAAGAATGTGTAGAGGAAGGCAGGGAACAACGAGGTGAGAAGTAAAGTAACAAGAAACAATAACATATTCTATGTCTCTAAATAATATTTCTCTCAGTTTTGGCTCCTTGTGTGTGTGTGTGTGTGTGAGAGAGAGAGAGAGAGAGAGAGAAAGAGAGAGAGAGAGAGAGAGAGATACAGAGAGAGATACACAGAGAGATACAGAAATACAGAGAGATACAGAGAGAGATACAGAGAGAGGGAGGAGAGAGAGAGGGGGAGGAGAGAGAGGGAGGAGAGAGAGAGGGAGGAAAGAGAGAGGGAGGAGAGAGAGAAGGGAAGGAGAGAGACAGAGAGAAAGAAAGAGAGTGAGAGTAGAGAGAGAGAGAGAGAGAGTTAGAGAGCTTTTTTTTGTTTTGTTTTGGTTAACTGTGACATTTTGTTTTACCATACAAGCCGAACTTCTCCCCCCCCCCCTCCGTTCTCTACTTTCACTCAACACTTCAAACCCCGTCCTCGCACCACTTCGCCCTTTCTTTCTCCGCTCGCGTCGTATTTCTGCGATATCTTTTCCATTCATTCATTGAGTTCGAAGAACAAAAAACCGTGGTACCTGAGTGTGGCTGGTAGATCTAGTAGTAGCCGATGGTTGGCGGCCTTCACACACACACGCACACGTCTGGAGTTTAAGACTGAGACTGAGAGTCAGGGAGCGTATATAGAGAGAGAATGATCAAGGTGGATTTCCGTTGAAGTAAGGTAAGCCGGGTTCATCGCGGCGGGTGTTTGATTGAACGCGTTTTCTTGTCCTCTCAAGAACATCATCATAAGATATTGTTGTTGTCACGCTTGAGTTGAGCTGTTGTCAAACTGCTTGCAGAGCTGCGCCGGACGACATCTAATCATACAGTGGGAACGTACCTTAAAATAACAACTGCCTGTCTGTCGTTATGTTTTGCACTCTGTGAACAGGAAAACTTGAAAGATTTCACAATTTTATGAAGAGTGATTTATTTAACCTTCTCCGTACGCCCTGGGGGTCATTTTGTACCCCCGGGGTTGTATTCTTCACATTTTTGAATACTTCTCGTACGAAGATCTTTTTGAAACTTTCAGTTTTTCTCAAAAAGTCATTTTGACAGACTGTTATGCAAAGCGTACTGATCGGATTAACTCATTCAGGACTAAGCGGACACATATTAGATCTATGTCCGACAGCAGCAGATCAAAAAAAAAGTTGCGAGATATTTCGAACCATCATGGAGACTAGAAACATATAATGCTTACATATATATTAAAAGAAACATTATTGTTATCTGTCTTTTTTAAGTACCAGATAAAGGAAACAGAATTGAAACCTACGTATGAATGAAACGAAGTTATGATTCTTTTAATATTCCGCAACATTGTGTTTTCAAGCGATCGAATGAACAGGATGGGCGTCCGCAAAGGATTAACGAGTAAACTTCTTCTTTCCAAAGTGATGGCACAGAGTTCCCCACATCATATGGATACAATAATAAAACAAGACGTACGGATAGGGTTAAAAACTGCCTGTCCGTTGTTATGTTTTGCACTCTGTGAACAGGAAAACTGAAAAGGTTTTGCGGTTTTATGAAGAGTGATTTATTTATAGAGTTGGCTGCCCGAAGGGGATGTTTTTGCCAAAATGTCTTTATCTGTGCTCAAGGTTGTACCAGGGCGATTGTTTATTGCTGTCTATTCTGTTCAACATAATATGTCGGAGTGCGCTTTTTGGGGGGTTAGTTTTGTTTTCGTGTGTGAGACCGCTTTTGAGATATGACTCCCGTAAAAAAAAAAGAAGACAAAAGGTGTTTTCTTATTGTCCAGGGGTTAATGAGAAGCTGTACCTTATTTACTGTTTGTTCATGTGTTATACATACATGCCGTCACTTGCAAACACCCTTGGTTTCTTACATAACCATCAATTAATATTTTATATCCCTTTAGACTTTTTACTACTATCGTAATTGCCACTCACAGGTTCTTGCAATGCCCTTAATTAACCAAAAGACGTTGTAGAAATATTCATTGCCAGAGATCAATTATTACGGAATAGCCATGGCCACAACTTTCTGACTCACTCTTTCTGTTTAGCTTCTTTCCACTCTTCTTCGCTCCCTCCTCCCTTCCCCTTCCTCCCTCTCTTCCTGTCTCTCTCTGTCTCTCTCTGTCTCTCTCTGTCTCTCTCTGTCTCTCTCTCTCTCTCTCT
>NW_004798792.1:101445-102801 GCF_000002075.1 Aplysia californica | reverse complement strand
CACACACACACACACAAACAAACACAAACACACACATATACACAAACAAACACACACACGTACACACACACAAACAAACACACACACACACAAACACACACACAAACAAACGTACACACACACACACACACACACACACGTCCACACAAGATAAATCGATTCCCAGCGTATGAGAGTATGGTTATTCCTTCCAAATCGTGACTGCGATATTTGATATAACCATATTTAACGCCTTGGGCCATGATCAGACGCACGATTTTCAATCAACAATAATTGTGTCTCTCTGTAGAGCGTATTCATTTCAACTTGGTCAAGGAGCATCGTGTATATAGTTTGTATTTTAAAGTGTTATGAATGTAAGATAAGATAAGATAGGATGAAACAATATTTGTGAGGCAGCGTGGTGGAATCAGGCTCTCGTCAATCTTTGGGCATGTAGAGTTATTGGTATTAACATAAAGCTTGTTCACTTGTCTTTATTTGGATGAAAAAAGTATCCATTTATCTTGAATACAAGTCGAGATACTTACGAAAATGGGAGGTGGGGGTCACCTGTTTTCAGAGGCAAAATTAGTGAGAAAATGGCCGCCAAAGGATAGTTATTTCCTTAGATTAAGAGTCCGTGGTAACTGGAAATTAATATTTTCTGTGTCTTTAATCAACGTTTTTCAGAAAAATCCACGCAGAAATGAGTTCTTTAAAGGTCCTGAAAGGTATTGAGCCAAAAAATAAAAATTTGATAAAAATTAACAAACCTGTGGAAAAATGCAAGTTTCTTCATTTTGATTATTTTGACGAGAGCCTGATTCCACCACGCTGCCTCACATTTTATTACCCAAGAGGGACATTTTTCTTGGCTGTACAGGACCGTAAAAACACATGCAGGTATACATAGAAATTGAATTATATATTATATATTACTCTCAATAAAATTCAATGTGAAAAAAAAAGAAAAGCTGACAATAATGTACCATATCATGTAGGTGTTTTTTATACGTCCGCATCGGCCCTATTTAGATCATTTTCGGGGTATGTTTCCGACCCTGGCTTTCGGGGCTAACCCAGGCTGAGAGGAATAGATCTACAACATCCCGGCAGAAAGACCGAGATACTCGATATACATTCTCCCTACTCACAGAACCAACACCACCATCACCAATAAAAACGACAACAACAACAACAGCAGCAGCAGCAGCGGCAACACCACCAACAACACCAACAACTACAACAACGACAAGATTTGGAGCACTGGCTGCAGAGATGCCCCGCCACGGAGGTCCTGCAGTGGCATCTCTTTGGGGAGGATTCAGGGAGGTTGGACTGCCTCACCCGCTACCCAAGAGAAGCGGAAGAGCA
>NW_004798792.1:99529-101345 GCF_000002075.1 Aplysia californica | reverse complement strand
CACACACACAACAACAACAACAACAACAACAACAACAACAACAACAACAACAACAACAACAACAACAACAACAATAACCACACCTCCCTGCAACCACCATCACCAAAAACAACAGCAACAACAACAACAACAACAACAACAACAATAACCACCTCTCCCCGCCACCACTGCCTCCCTCAGTATGCCAGCGACAACAACAACAACAGCAACAACACCACCACCAACACCAACAACAACAACAACAACAATAACCACACCTCCCCGCCACCACTACCTCCCCTAGTTTGCCACCGACAACAACAACAACAACAACAACAACCACAACAACAATAACCACACCACCACTACCTCCCCCAGTGCGCCAGTGACAACAACAACAACAACAACAACAACAATAACCACACCACCACTACCTCCCCCAGTATGCCAGCGACAACAAAGACGCCACAGGCACTGACGGATGGCTGCTACTGTTGGTACAATACCTCCCCTCCATCACCATCACCGCATGCAACGCCGCTCTGCCCCTGCTCTTTGAGATACTCATCACCTTTGAGGACTATTCGCAGGCCTTTATCATTAAACTCACGCTCATCAGGTGAGTGAAGGGTGCCATTTGTTGGTGGGTGCTCTAGTGTGGTTTGCTTCTTCTTTCTTATCAAACGATAGGAATCTGTCGTCCTGACCTCTCCTTCTTATTTCCTATCAAATGTTTATCTTCTTGGTCTCTCCCCCTTCTTTCCTATCGAATACAAACTCGTATCTATAGTCCTGATCTCTCTTTCTTCTTTCCTATCAAATATTTATCGTCCTGATCTCCCCTCCCTAATTCCTAGCATATCAAACACTTATCGTCCTCATCTCTCCTCCTTCTTTCTAATCAGATATATATCGTTCTGATCTCTCCACCTTCTTTCCTATCAAACATCTATCGTTCTGAGCTCTCTTCCTTCTTTCCTGTCGAACATCTGAATCAATCGTCCTGATCTATCCTCCTTCTTTCTTATCAAGCATCTCTCGTTCTGATCTCTTCTTCTTTCCTATCATCAAACATCTATCGTCCTAATCTCTTCTCCCTATTTCCTATCAAACATCTATCATCCTGATCCTTCCTCCTTCTTTCCCATCAAATATCTATCATCCTAATCTCTCCTCCTTCTTTCCTATTAAACATATATCGCCTTCATCTCTCCTCCTTCTTTCTTATCAAATATATATAATCCTAATCTCTCCTCTTTCTTTCCTATTAACAGCTATCGTCCTGATCTCTCTTCCTTATTAAAAATTCATATCAAACATATATCGTCCGGAACTCTCCTCCTTCTTTCCTATTCAAACATCAATCAATGAACTCTCCTCCTTCTCTCCTATCAAACATCTAGCGTCCTGATCTCTCCTTCTTCTTTTGTGTGCTTGTTACTCCTCTCTAATAACACCTCTAATCCCCTGCACGTATATGACCGTATTGTGCTACAAGTGCCGTAAAACTCTGGCAACTAAAACTAAACCATCTACTCCCCCACCAGGACTGTGTTCCTCCGCTTGGCGTCCATGGTCGTGCTGGTGATCACGTTGTACTCCGAGATCTCGTGTGAGCCACAGGACTCGTGCAGGGTAGCCACCAGCTCCGACTGTACCGAGATCAAGGTTAGTCTTCAGTGTTTGTTCTCTTTCTGATGGTTGGGATGTCATTTAACAGATTTTAAAAATCCCACTTTACTGTATCCGTCCTCTGGGGTGTCGAGGGGAGAAAGAGCTTCTCGTCTCTAGCAAGTTTGATGGTCTGGCTGGGGGGGATATTGAATGTTCTCAGGGT
>NW_004798792.1:97667-99379 GCF_000002075.1 Aplysia californica | reverse complement strand
GCAAAATTCAAAATTTCTTACCAACAGAAAAATGGTTAATGTGTCCCGCGCGCTCATACAGACTTCAACATAAGTTAAGGACCACCTTGACAGACAGCCCTGGTTTTTTTTAATCCGAAAAAAAAGACGGGAAGGAATGTTTCAAATGTTTTTGCCCTGAAAGTGTTAATGGGTTACCAACGCGTACTGCAAAGCTTCCTAAAGGACTAGAAGCACCACGTGTAGCACGGAAATCCTCGGGGAATTTTAGCCAAATTTGTTGTTATTTTTATCGACTTGTGTGCGACACCACGGACATTCTTCGATTAAAATTTCTGGTGCGCGTCATAAACGGGCGTACGGTCTCGAACTGTTCTCACTTTGGTGGCAATATAAGCAGCTGTGTGCGCAAAATCCAATACCGCATCAACATGCCACCAAGACAAAAACTGAGAGACTGATCGTGCCAGGGCTATAGCATTCCTGCATTATAAAGTTGGAGCCCGAGAAGTTGCCAGAAGGCTTGCAGTGTCACACTCTGTCATTGTCCACCTGAGGCAGTGCCATCACGCCACTGGATCAGTCCAAGAACGCCCACATGCAGGTCGACCCAAGAAGACCACTCAGAGTATTTGCAAGTGGTCCTTAACTTTTGTTGAAGTCTGTATGACGTTATGCAGTTGCGAGCGCAATAAAACACTTACGAAAAAAATACAAAAACAAAAACAAACAAACCAACAAAAATACTTATACTAATGTTTCTTCCTGTTGCTCCTCCCCCTCGGCCCGCCCAGTGCTGGGAGACGTATGTAGGTCAACAGTTCTACAAGCTGGTCATCATGGACTTCCTGGTGACGGTAGTCAAAGTGTTCGCCGTGGAGCTGCCCAGGAGGTGAGGGGTGGTGTGTGCTTTGTGGGTGAAACGTTGTCTGGTGAGATAAAACGTTGTCTGATGAGATAAAACATTGTCTGATGAGATAAAACGTTGTCTGATGAGATAAAACGTTGTCTAGTGAGATAAAACGTTGTCTGATGAGATAAAACGATGTCTGATGAGAGGTTGTTTACTTACTTTACTTTATCCGTCCTCTTGTACCTCTAGGGCGTCGAGGGGAGAAAGAGCTTCCTGCCTCTAGCAAGTTTGATGTCCTGGCTGGGTGGGATATTGTATGTTCTCAGGGTACCCTTCACACCCTGGATTGTGAGATAAATCATTGTATGATGAGATCAAACGTTGTTTGATGAGATAAAACGTTGTGTGGTGAGATAAAAACGTGTAGTGAGATAAAACGTTGTGTGGTGAGATAAAAACCTGGTGTGGTAAAACATTGTATGGTAAAGTATACCTTGTTGATGAATCATTGTATGGTGAGATAAAACATTGTGTATAAGATAAAACATTCTTCGTTGATAAAACATTGTACAATGAGATAAAAACATACGTTGTTGATTAAACATTTTCTGATGAGATAAACAGACAGATAGATATAATCGTAATGATGTGGGTTCCGAGATTCGAGCCTCAGCTCGGCCCGACGTTGTGTCCTTGAGAAAGGCACTTTACATGAATTTCCCATTTGGTTTTGTCATTTCGGAGATGGACGGTGAACTCAGAGGTCCCGCCCCTTAAATAACTTAGTAGTGTTGATCGGGGCGTTCAACCTATACATGTACTGTTTAACCATTTCACTCTCTCCCCTCCCCTCCCCTCCCTCCCCTCCCCTCTCCTCCAC
>NW_004798792.1:96522-97567 GCF_000002075.1 Aplysia californica | reverse complement strand
GATACAAGGTTTCAGCTCTTTACCCCATTCCCCCCTCGCCCCCACACCCTCGTTCCTCCGTCTCCACTAGACTACACCCCTAGGAACAGAGCCGACAAATTGGGCAGCCACTATTTCCCCCTTCCGGCTGCGCGCGCACACACACACCTACTGTCTGTCTTCCCCTTCCGCCACCCCCTCTCAGGTGTGTTCGATTGACCAAATAGCGTCATTATATGGGCCGCGTCCGCTTTCTTCTCCCCTCCCGACCTTTTCGCTAGGGCTGGGCATTGAATTGCTTGAGCAAAATCCGGATAATATGTAGAATCCGGATAATATGTTAGTGCACCTCTTCGGCAAATGGGTTAGTAACATCACTGACTTCAACAAATGGGTGCACCCACTTCGGCAAACAGGTCAGTAGTGGGTGGTTGGCGGGTGCTCTGAGGTGGTTTGCTCCTTTTTTCCTATAAAAAATCTATCGTCTTTATCTCCCTTCCTTCTATTTTGTGTTTGTTACTCTCTAGTAACACCTCTAACCTTCGGCACTTATATGACCTTATTGTGTCGCAAGTGCCGTTAAACTCTTACTAAAATTAAAAAACTAAAACTGGTCAGGAAGTAGAGTTCAGAGTCTGAATTCGGATAATGTTTCATTGAGAATTATCCGGTTATCCTATAAATAAATTATCCGGATTTTGCCCTCCCTCTACTTTTCACCGCTTTGGACCACCAACGTAGCGGCTGATCTGTGTCGTCATGAAGTGGGCGGGGCCACGTCTCATGTTGAGGCGGGGCTGTTCCTCGGGATTGACAGGTTGTCGATCCGGTACGAAAGGGTTCTATCGTCATCAATAGAGCATGCAGAGTGTGTAGTGTAGTTGAGGTAGGTACTGCAGATAGGATGTTTTTGACTCTCGGATCGGTTCTTGAGATTTGTGAGGAGACAGGCGGCTGTGCTATAAATAGATAATTGAATTTCCGAAATGATGTATTCTGTTACAGATTGTTGATGGTGGTTCTGGGGATTCTTTCCTGTCCTCTCTCTCTCTCTCTCTCTCTCTCT
>NW_004798792.1:93279-95078 GCF_000002075.1 Aplysia californica | reverse complement strand
CAGGTTTCACGTGGTCTTCCCCTTGATCTTTTACCCTGTGGGTTCCAATCTAACACTTTCCTTGTTATGCAGCTGCTTGACTTCCTCAAAGTGTGTCCTGAGGCTCGAACCCCTGAGCCCGAATGTTCACGATTATGAGTCCGTTAGCGTATCTTTTAGTTTTTAGTTTCAGTAGAGGTTTTACGGCGCTCGCAACTGCATAGGGTCATATGAGCGCCAGAAGATTAGAGGTGTTACAAGAGAGTAACAAACATAAAGAAGAAGGAGGGGAGATAAGGACGATAGATTTTCTATAGGAAAGAAGAAGAAAACCACACCAGAGCACCCGCCAACCACCCACTTAGTGTATCCACTTGACTACCGACTCCATCTACCCATTCTGACCCACACACTGTATGAATGAAAGTGGATGGTTGGCGGGTGCTCTGATGTGGTTTGCTTCTTCTTTCCCATCAAACACCTATCGTCCTTATTTCCCCTCCTTCTTTTTTATGTTTGTTACTCTCTTGTGACACCTCTAATCTTCTGGCGCTCATATGACCTTATGCAGTTGGGAGTGCTGTAAAACCTCTACTATAACTAAAAACACTGTATGAATGCCATCTCGCTACCTCAGAATTACGAAATTTTTTTCCTGACATTTTTTGGCCGTTTTGAGTTCCTAATAAGACCATGAGGTCAGAAATCAACCTTCTATCCCCTCTATCAAAATGGTAGAATTATTCGGAGTTGTAGTCAAAATATTCTAAGAATTGCATTAAAAATAGCTTGACATGTAAAACAATTTTTTGGGGGTATGATTTCTCAAAACTAAGTACTGAGCAGATAGAACTTTGTGATTTTAGGGCAGCATTTACTTACTTAAGGACAAGACCACACAAATTTAGTATGGAAGTCGAGATGTTTTGAAGTTCATTGGCCATTCCTCTCATTGGTTTGAAAAAGGTGGTTTAATTTAATTAATTAAATCTCCTTCCCGGGTGGTTGGTTGGAAGCTGCCATTGTTAGGTCGTATTTCTCGCGTTTCCCTCTGGCTTTTTCCCGTCTGTCCTTTAAAAAGAAATGTAGACGTTTATACGCCCCCATCGACACAATTTAGATCATTTAAGGGGCGGGCGTCCGTCCCTGCCTGTCAAGACCAACCAGGACCACAGCCTGCACTGGGTCAACAAATATAATTTTGTTATGTTATAGTAGAGGTTTTACGGCGCTCGCAACTACATACGGTCATATGAGCGCCAAAAAATAAAATTGAATTTACAACATACACCTAAAACATAAACAGTTGACCTATATTCATCAATAATGCACTTTACTGCACGCCCATGAAACACGGTTCAACTGACGGATGAGTAATTTTTCGAGACACGCGGAGACATCTAGACGGGTGGTTGGCGGGTGCTCTGGTGGGGTTTGATCCTTCATTCCTGTCAAACATATATCGTCCTTATCTCCCCTCCTTCTTTTTTATGTTTGTAACTCTCTTGTGACACCTCTAATCTTCTGGTGGTCATATCATATGACCTTATGTAGGTGCGAGTGCCGTAAAACCTCTACTAAAACCAATAGTACACATAAAACCAAAAAGAAATTGACCTATTATATCCTTCAACAATACACTTTACTGCACGACTATGAAACACGGTTCAACAGACGGATGGGTAATTTTTCGAGACACGAGGAGACATCTAGATGGTCTGGAAAAGTACGTGCATATTATTATTCTGAGATGTGGGGGCAGGGTGAGGGTGTTGCTGTCTCAAAGTGACCAATTTCTGGGTCGGTTAATTATTATTATT
>NW_004798792.1:91770-93179 GCF_000002075.1 Aplysia californica | reverse complement strand
CACACACACACACACACACACAAACACACACACACACACACACACACACACATACACACACACACACCGAACACCACCCCCAGTTCTCAGCCCTCAAGACTTGCCCCCCAGCAGAGAAGCCGTACAAAGCCTCCAGGATCAACACGTTCTTCATGATCATCTTGCTCCTGGCTTACTTCCTGTGTGCCCTGCCCGTCACCTTCTCCATCTTTGGGTAAGTCTTCCAGTTGGGCAAGTGTTTTACGGCGCTCGCAACTGTTTCTTTGTTTTAGGAAGGTTTCATGGCGCTCACAACTGCATAAGGTCATATGAGCGCCAAGTGGTGGATGTCAACAGGGAAGTCCAAACGGGGAATTAGGCTTACTCTTCACACCTTTCTAGCCTTAACAGCACAAAGTCTGCTTAGACTGTCAAGGCACCCCGGAAATAGCAGTTCACAAGAGACAGACAAATTTACAAAAGAAGTAGAGGGGAAATGAAGATAGTAAGGATGAGGGGGAAAAAACAGCAGTTCCCCTATGTTGTTCCGGCACGGTATGAACTGTATACGGTCATATGAGCGCAACTCTTCCAGTTTGAGTGTGGGTAAAGAGAAGCATATCGACACAATAACGGTCATATAGTGCGGGAAAGAAGCAAGACATTTTTAGTAAGCGTTTTACGGCGCTTGTAACAAATGAGGTCATTTAAGTGTCGAAGATTAGAGATGTTACTGGAGAGCAACAAACACCAAAAAAGAAGATGTAAGGACAATAGATGTTTGATAGGAAAGACATAACCAACAGAGGGAAAGAAAAGAAGTGGGACCTGCCTGTAGGGCTTTCTAAGCACCCACTTGTCCAAGTGTTATAATCAGTCAGTATATTATATCCCTCGTGACTCACTGGAGCAGAGGAAGATAGGACCAACGTAAACATTAAAAAAACACCCAAATGACCGTGAGTGAGCGAATGTCTTCTCAATAATTATTTACGTAAGCGCCATCTCACACCATCACTCACCACCACCATAATATCTTGCTAGCTAGGTTAATTGGTAGGTAGGCAGCAAGGTAGATAGGTAGGTAGGCAGGTAGGTACTTAGATAGCTAGCTAGCTAGCTGGGTACATAAGTATATAAGTACGTAGGTGGGTAGCCAGGTAGCCAGGTAGCCAGGTAGCTAAGTAGGTAGGTAGGTAAGTATGTAGCCAGGTAGCCAGGTAGCCAGGTAGATAAGTAGGCCGATAGGTTTCACCTGAGAGTGTTTAAATACAATGTACTGTAAAACTCTCTGGTTTGACGTCCCGCGTTGTGTTGTCTCAAGACCTGTTTGACATCCCGTGCTGTGTTGTCTCAAGACCTGTTTGACACCCCGTGTTGTGTTGTTTCAAGACCTGTTTGACACCCCGTGTTGTGTTGTCTCAAGACCT
>NW_004798792.1:89155-91228 GCF_000002075.1 Aplysia californica | reverse complement strand
GACCGTGAGTGAGCGAATGTCTTCTCAATAATTATTTACGTAAGCGCCATCTCACACCATCACTCACCACCACCATAATATCTTGCTAGCTAGGTTAATTGGTAGGTAGGCAGCAAGGTAGATAGGTAGGTAGGCAGGTAGGTACTTAGATAGCTAGCTAGCTAGCTGGGTACATAAGTATATAAGTACGTAGGTGGGTAGCCAGGTAGCCAGGTAGCCAGGTAGCTAAGTAGGTAGGTAGGTAAGTGTGTAGCCAGGTAGCCATGTAGCTAAGTAGGTAGGTAGGTAAGTATGTAGCCAGGGGTAGCCAGGTAGCCAGGTAGCCAGGTAGCTAAGTAGGTAGGTAGGTAAGTATGTAGCCAGGTAGCCAGGTAGCCAGGTAGATAAGTAGGCCGATAGGTTTCACCTGAGAGTGTTTAAATACAATGTACTGTAAAACTCTCTGGTTTGACGTCCCGCGTTGTGTTGTCTCAAGACCTGTTTGACATCCCGTGCTGTGTTGTCTCAAGACCTGTTTGACACCCCGTGTTGTGTTGTCTCGGGATCTGTTTGACATCCCGTGTTGTGTTGTCTCAAGACCTGTTTGACACCCCGTGTTGGGTTGTCTCAAGATCTGTTTGACACCCCGTGTTGTGTTGTCTCAAGATCTGTTTGACACCCCGTGTTGTGTTGTTTCAGGATCAGCCCGTCTCGAAGCTGCGGGTCGTTCCGGGTGCTGGACTACATGAACGAGGCCATCAAGAGAACCGTGGAGAGTTGGCCTTCACTGCTGTCCAAGTCCTACGACTTTCTCACATCTACGGCGGTGTCTGGAACCATCATCATACTGTTGTGGTCAGTGCAGGGGGCAGGGGGAGGGTGTTGTTTTGTGTGAGGGGGGGGTGTTGTTGTTGTTGTTGGCGGCGGTGGTGGTGGTGGTGATGATGGTGGTGGTAGTGTTGTTTTTGTTGCTGTTGTTGTTGTTGCTGTTGTTGTTGTTGTTCTGTTGTTATGGCGGTGGTAGTGGTAGTTTTGTTATGGTTGATGGTGGTTATAATGTTGTTGTTGTTGTTGTTGTTGATGATGATGTTGATGTTGTTGTTGCTGTTGTTGTTGTTGTTATTGTTGTTCTTTGCTGGTGTTGCTGTTATTGCTGTTCTTTTTGCTGCGCTTCTGCTGTTTAGATTGTTACTGTTGTTGTTGTTGTTGTTGTTGTTGTTGTTGTTGTTGTTGTTATTGTCGTTATTGCTCTTTGTTGTTGTTATAATTTACTCTCTTACTAAGAACGCTCTCACTGTTGGTATATACGTTAAAAGATTATTTTCTGAAAACGAAAGTATGAACAAATCGCAATCTTATCAAACTAAATACAAAGAGACACAGTGCATTTTGAGACGTTAAAGATTATGCTCGCAATGTAACAATCTTCATCATAAGACCGATTAGTGGGTGGGGGTTTTCATGAAAAGCCCATGTTTGGCGATATTGCGTTTTGCAATAGAACGACAACAGAGCAGTTTAGAGTACATGTATCTAGCTGGCACTGAACAAGTCATCATCATCAATGCCTTTCACCCCTGGCAGGGTATAAGCCACATACAAGCTCCTTCCATTTATCTCTGTCCTGGGCCATCCTTCCAAACTCGTTCCAATTGAGCTCCATCTCTCTCATGTCCCTTTCCACACATCTCTTTCATGTTTCCCGTGGCCTACCCCTGCCTCGTGCTCCTTGTACTGAACAAGAAAATCTGCAATAATGAGAAAAGCTTTCCCAAAGCTGCAGAAGGAAAGTGAAGTTCGTGAATAAATAATGATAATGTGGCACGTTTTAGCACTATGCAATTCTCGCCAGCTCTAGTATGCACTTTGGTGCAGGGTGTGATAAGTTTCTTGAGTGAACAAGAGAGGGAATTATTGAGAGGTCGAGTGTGTAGAAGAAAGAGAAAGAGAGAAGGGGTGAATAAAAGATTAATAAAGCAAGAGAGGGCAAAAATTGAGAGAAGAGGGGAGACAGAGAGAGATAGAGAGAGAGGGAGGAGAGAGAGAGAGACAGAGGGAGGAGAGAGAGAGAGAGAGAGAGAGAGAGAGAGAGAG
>NW_004798792.1:83728-89052 GCF_000002075.1 Aplysia californica | reverse complement strand
CTCCCCCCTCTCTCCCCCTCTCTCCCCCTCCCCCTCTCTCATCCTCACATACTCTCTCTCTCTCCCAGGTGCGATGGCAGGTATCGGTGTAGGTATGCTGGTCCTGGGCCTAGTTCTGGGCGTGGCTGCTCTCTTCATCTTCAAGAGAGTCCGCGGAGGCTCTCAAGACAATATAGGGATGAGCAAATTCTCTAGTGAAACGAGTTAATTATGTTGTTGTTGTTATTGTTGTTGCTGCTGTTGTTGTTGTTTGGTTGTGTTGTTGTTGCTGTTGGTAGTGGTGGTGTTGTTGTTGTTGGTGATGGTGTTGTCTTTGTTGTCGTTGTTGTTGATGGTGGTGGTTGTGGTGTTGTTGTTGTTGTTGTTGTTGTTGTTGTTTGGTGGTGGTGGTGGTGTTGTTGTTGTTATTGTTGTTGTTGATGCTGTTGTTGTTTGTTTGGTGGTGGTGTTGTTGTTGTTGTTGTCTTCTTTCTTGTTGTTATTGTTGATGGTGATATTTGTGCTATTGAGACCGTGAAAGTAATTAATTATACTGTTGCTGTTGTGGGTGTTGTTGCTGTTGTCATTGCTGTTGTTGTTGTTGTTGTTGTTGTTGTTGTTGTTGATGATGATGGTGATGGTTGGTGATGGTTGTGCGAGTAGTTAAATATTTTATTGCTGTTGATGTTGTCGTTGTTATTGTTTTTGTTGTTGTTGTTGTTGTTGTTGTTGATGATGGTATTGGTTGTGTTATTGAAACAGTAAAAATAGTTGATTATGTTGTTGTTGTTGTTGTTATTTTTGCTGTTCATGATGATGATGCTGATGATAATGATGATGATAATGATGATGATTGTGTTTTGAAATCTTGAAAGTACTTAATTGTTTTAATGCCGTGGATGTCGTCACTGTTGTTGTTGCTGTTGTTGTTGTTGTTGTCGTTGTTTTCGATGATGATGATGATGATGATGATGGTTTTGTTCTTGAAGCAGATGATGGTTGTGTTATTAAAACACTGAACGTAGTTAATTATATTTTATTATTGTTGTTGTTCTTCTTCATCCTCTTTTTATTGATGATGGTTGGGTGTTTGGAATATTGAAAGTAGTTAATTATTTGATTGTCGTTGTCGTTGTTGTTGTTGTTGCTGTTGTTGTTGTTTGCGGGTGGTTGGCAGGTGCTCTGATGTGGTTTGCTCCTTCTTTCCTATCAAACATCTATCGTCCTTATCTCTCCTCCTTCTTTTTTGTGTTTGTTACTCTCTTGTAACACCTCTAATCTTCGGCTCTTATATCTGTCCCCGTCGTTTTATGCAAGAAAAATTCTGAAATTATGCAAACTGAGTCCAAAAATGTGAAATTATGCGATTCTGTTAATTTTAACCAAGAATGATAAAGAAAAATAATAAGAAATTATACAAAAAATGATCAAATTTAGCTAAATTATGCGGGGTGCATAAAACCACATGGACAGTTATATGACCTCATTGTGTTGCAAGTGCCGTAAAACTCTTACAAGACAACAAAGTTGTTGTTGTTATTGTTTTTGTTGGTGATGTTGGTGGTGGTGGTTGTTGTTGTTATTGAAGACGGTTGCGTTATTAAAACTGTGAAAGTCCTTAACTATTTCATTTTTGTTGCTGTTGTTGTTGTTGTTGTTGTTCTTTTTACAGGAAAAACAAGCCACCCCCCCCCCTCCCCTGACATCAGCAAACGTTAAAAAAAACCCCAAAAGCACAATAATTACCCTAAATAACAACCCCCCCACCCCACCCCACCCCCTCACCCCCAACAGGAAATGAAAACCTACAAGCCATCATTGGTACCAATTTTATGATGTTCGTGCGTGTTTGTTTGTTTGTTTGTTTATTTATTTATTTGTTTGTATTTGTCTCTTGGCTTACAAAAATTATTTGTAAGACTTTGTGGTGAACTCAGGCGCTCATCAAAATAATTAAATCAAAGAATTCAGCATTTTTGTTACCGATGGCCAATTGTTTTGTAATTTTCTTCTTTTTTTTTTCTTTTTTTTTCGGCTCAACACCTTTTTTATCCATTTAAAAACACATTTTTGTGTGGATTTTACTGAAAAACGTTGATTAAAGGCCACAAAAATGTACACATGTAAATTTTCAGCTACCAAGGACTCTCAGGCTATGTAAGTTACCAAACTTTGGCTGCCATTTTCTCACTAATTTTACCTTTGAAACCAGGTGACCCTGACTTCCTTCAATCGCAAATATCTCTCTACTTCTATTCAAGATAAATGGATAGTTTTTTCACCAAAAGGAAGGCAAATGAACAGGCTTTAAGATGATTCCAATAACCCCACATGCCAAAAAAAAAATAGAAAAGCGTCTGATTCCGCCACGTCTTGACACATTAAAAAAATGTGGGTGGTTGGCGGGTGCTCTGGTGTGGTTTGCTTCTTCTTTCCTATCGAACATATTCTATCGTCCTTATCTCCCCTCCTTCTTTTATTTTTCATGTTTGTTACTCTCTTGTAACACCTCTAATCTTCTGGCGCTCATATGAATGACCTTATGCTGTTGCGAGCGCCGTAAAACCTCTACTAAAACAAAGCAAAAACATAAAAAAGATACCCATTCGTAAATAAATACATCGTAATTTGCTTGACCTTGACCTTGACCTTGACCATGACCATCAATTATTTATTTATAGAGACACCAGCCATCCATGTCCAGGTGCTGTTTTAGCCTCTTTTTCCTGTCTGTGGATTAATAATATCTTTTGGCCGATTTATTGGTTGTTATTTGGTTCTAAAGTGTTTACCTGGCAATGAAATACGTGTTGTGTACTGGTGCTGATGATTTAAGTACAGATGTACAGGTGGTTGGAGGGTGTCACTGGTAGGTCCTACTTCTTGACAACTTTCCCTCTGTTGTTTCTGTCTGTCTGTGTGGGTGGTTGGAGGGTGCCACTGGTAGGTCCTACTTCTTTACTTTCCCTCTGTTGTTTCTGTCTGTGTGGGTGGGTGGTTGGAGGGTGTCACTGGTAGGTCCTACTTCTTTACTTTCCCTCTGTTGTTTCTGTCTGTGTGGGTGGGTGGTTGGAGGGTGTCACTGGTAGGTCCTACTTCTTTACTTTCCCTCTGTTGTTTCTGTCTGTGTGGGTGGGTGGTTGGAGGGTGCCTTTGGTAGGTTCTTCTTCCTTACAATTTTCCCTCTGTTGTTTCTGTCTGTCTGTAGTCTTGCTTTTCCAGAGCACAGCGCTAGTCTAGAACTACCGAACAAAGTTGTATCTGCTCAGTACCTAGTTTTGAAAAATTGGAATACTGTTAGTGGGTGGTTGGCGGGTGCTCTGATGTCGTTTGCTCCTTCTTTCCTATCAAACATCTATCGTCCTTATCCCCCTCCCCATCTTCTTTTATGTTTGTTACTCTCTTGTAACACCTCTAATCTTCTGGCGCTCTTATGACCTTATGCAGTTGCGAGCGCCGTAAAACCTCTACTAAAACTAAACAGAACACTGTGTTATTCTAAAAAGATCGTCCAGTTGATAGAACTTTTGAATTTTTTGAATATCTCGACAACGACTCCGAATTATCTTACGATTTTGATAGAGCAGATAGAATATTTATTGATGTCTGGCCTCATGGTCCTGTAAATTAATTGCTAAACATGTCAGTATGTCAGGTGGAGCTCTGAAATTCTATCTTAGCGACTAAAAAGTAAAGTTGTTCCCGCATCCGATCCGGACATTGGAGATAGCTTTGTTAGTGAGACAACTTCCTGGGCCTTCGGTATATTGTGGTAGGGGGGCCAGTTCCTTTCCACGCCGCCTTTACTTCCCCAACTCGAAGTCAGGTACCCATTACTGCTGGGTGGGCAGGAGGGGGCGAAAAAAATCCGTGTCCGAACCGAGGCTCGAACCCGGACTTTCCGCTTCGGAGACGAGCGCAATTAGCGACTTAATGGTATTAATCGTGTAGATTTCTCAATGTATCTTATATTAGCGGAGAACTAAGCTAAAACTATTAAGAAAAGAGAGTTTTTACCAACTGACGTTCAAAAAGTAGAATTTAAGGAAAAACAATTGAAAAAAAGCACTCCAAAAACCCCCACAAACGAAACAATACAAACAACTGCACAAACACCTGTACTGTCACCGCTAATTATAATCATTATATATAATTTAATAATTCCCGTATATACACATAATAGCCTACATTGTATTTACAAAGGTGATCAAAACGTTACTTAGATAATGCATCACCAGCTTGCTGTTTCATTTCATGTTGATACGCCCAGAAAGTATCGTTTTTCAGGTGAAAGAATTTTTAATAAAAACGGTTTCATTAATAAAAAAAAACAAAAAATTAACAAATACCTATATTATGCAGCTTTTCTTAGAATCTGAGTTTGTATGAAATATTTCTTAAGCACATGCCACCAACGCCACAAAATATTATTATAGAGAATCTAGTGCTCAAATGAAATAAAATGATATAAAATGAAATAAAATAAAATAAAATAGAGAATCTTGTGCACAAATGAAATAAGATAAAATAAAATAAAGAGAAATGAAATAAAATAAAATAAGTAAAGTAAAGTAAAATAAAATAAAAGAAGTGAAATGAAATAAAATAAAATGAAATAAGTACAGTAAAGTAAAATAAAATAAAAGAAGTGAAATAGAAATAAACTTGAATAAAATACAATTTAAAATAAAATAAAATGAAATAGAATAAAATAAAATAAAATAAAATATAACATAGAGTATGATAGAATTAAGTAAAATTATATAACTTACATAAAATAAAAATATACTGAAATAAAACCAGAAAAAAAATTTAAAAAATAATGATAAGATTCAAACTTTGGGCTTAATTAATACATCCGAGCAGCTGTCTCTCACAATGCATAATATACATGTATAATAATGATATGTAAGTAGGAACGTTCTCAAATAGTTGAGGAGTCCACTGAAAAAAACGGGCATAGTCACAAACTGAAAACCGTGAGGGTATCAATCTTGAACACAATTTGTTGACTCATTATAACTGTATATTTCTCTTCAGCAGTTGGTTGATCATTGTTGTTAGATTTCCCATTCAACAAATATAATATAATTTAAAATAAACCACCAGTCAAACAAATAGGAAGTTATGAGTCTACTACAAGTACAAGCTTTTAAAATCGACACCCTCACAATTTTCCCTTTGTGACTATGCCGGGTTTTTTCAGTGGACTCCTCTTTTACAGCAACGTTATTCGAGTTTTGTGACAGCAGCTACGATAACAATACGTGAGGCAGCGTGGTGGAATCAGGCTCTCGTCAATTTTGGGGCATGTAGAGTTATTGGTATAATCTTAAAGCTTGTTC
>NW_004798792.1:82918-83628 GCF_000002075.1 Aplysia californica | reverse complement strand
CCCACCCCCCCCCTCCCCAAGTCATGTTACTGCTTTATTTAGTTATCTGTTACATATCATCGTATGAACCATCCATAAATTATTTGTATATTTATTTTGTACAATAAATGTCTGATTTAAACAGGGTTGGAGACCTTTTTTCTCGGTGTTTTTTCCCATTTGAGAGGCTGGGCCTACAATATACTACATAAGTTGCGGGTTTAATTCTCGGAACATGACTCATCGACTCTCTGATATGCCGAGCAAGACCGAGCAGCAAATTTGCTCTGTTGAGACGTTTTAGGTTATTTCCTAGGCTGGTCCTACGAAATAAACACCTCGTTTGGAAGAACTGATATCTTTTACAACGATGTCCGAGAAGTTATAGGTTCAAATCCTCATTCGGTTACAGTTTAAAAGAATAATACTTGTAGTTCGTGAACGCCAAGAGTAAAATGGGGGACGACTGGGTAAAAACAACATCCGATAAATTGTATTTGTTACGTCCCCTGATCTGTAACACAATATGTATGTGTGCAATTTGGGCAAAGAGTTTACAGTTCTAAACTCCTTGAATTTGGGTTATCTTTCCACAGAACATTGCCATGTACTTTGTCTATCATAAACAGTAGATATACATTATACATGTACTTTGTCTATCATAAACAGTAGATATACATTATACATGTACTTTGTCTATCATAAACAGTAGATATACATTATACATGTAC
>NW_004798792.1:81513-82818 GCF_000002075.1 Aplysia californica | reverse complement strand
ACCCCTTCCCCTCAGTCCAATCGCAAGTATCTTGACTTTTAGTCAAACAGATGGGTTGCCCAAAGGGTTCGTGTTCTAAATAAAAACCAAAACGTGGGTGGTTGGCGGGTGCTCTGGTGTAGTTTGCTCCTTCTTTCCTATCAAACATCTATCGTCTTTATCTCTCCTCCTTCTTTTTGTGTTTGTTACTCCCTTGTAACACCTCTACTAATCTTCGGCACTTACATTATGACCTTATTGTGTTGCAAGTGCCGTAAAACTCTTACTAGATCTATAACGAAACTATTGGGTTGCTGTTGTTTTTTTCCATCAACAGCAAGGCAAATGAACAGGATTTACGAGCATACCAAGACCTCCTCAGCCCAAGCCTAAAACTAAAAGTTGACGAGCGCCTGATCCCACCGCGTCATGACACAATTATCTCTACGCTCATCCTGCACGCTCAAGGGTCGTTGGGCTCTACGCCATGCGCTGCAGATGTGAGAGTGAGTAGTACAACAGAAGACGCGACGATAGCAACAGGTCTTCCACAATGTGAGTAGTAACTTTTGTTGGTGTTTTTTTTTTTTAAGTTTACGCCTCGCGCCAGTTCTGCCGGCTCACGGTTCTTCTTCTTCTTCTTCTTCTTCTTCTTCTTCTTCTTCTTCTTTTTCTTCTATCTCGTAGTTGGGGCAACCGTAGGGGCACCACTGCATCTGACAACCGGCTCTCGCCATTTGTCTCTGTCCTCTGCTTTCCTCAGATTGTCACCCATCGTCTTCCCTGTCCACTCTGTGATGTTGTCCTCCCATCTCCTTCTCTGCCTTCCTCTCTTTCTCTTTCTTTGTACGGTTCCTTGTAGGATTGTTTTGGCAAGTCCTGTGGATCTTTTGACATGCCCATACCATTTTAATTTGGGAGTGTATACAGACCCGGTAACCAGGAACAAAATCACGAAGTATACACGAGACCCGGGAGGGGAAATCTTTTGTGATTTCAGAAGATTTCAGCACCCTCTCTTGGCTCAGATTAGACATAGGTTATTCTAGATCTATGGCCTAGGTCTACGTTTAGACAGACAGACATAAAAATCATAGATCTAGTTTGGAGGCCTAGATCTAATCTAAAGGAAGACTGCGGATGTCTTTCCGATCAACGCTCGTTTTTCCTCTGTTTTTGGAGTTGGGGGAATCAATTAAGACAATTGGAAGAGAAGAACAATGTCATGATTTCAATCGAACAGTCGCTCTCTCTATTTCTCTGTCTCTCTCCCCTCTTTTTCTGTCTGCCCCCCCCTCTCCCTTCTCTCTCTCTCTCTCTCTCTTT
>NW_004798792.1:78699-81413 GCF_000002075.1 Aplysia californica | reverse complement strand
AGATATACATTATACATGTACTTTGTCTATCATAAACAGTAGATATACATTATACATGTACTTTGTCTATCATAAACAGTAGATATACATTATACATGTACTTTGTCTATCATAAACAGTAGATATATATTATACATGTACTTGATATCCCGTTTGGTACAAGTCGAACCTCCAACACAGGCATACAATGTATTTTAAGGTAAGATGGTTCCTTTATATGAAATTGATGTAAATTTCATAATTTATGGAAAATTTTAGTTGTCACTTTGTATGAAATTGGTGTTAACGTTTGTAACTTTGTGAAAGATGGTTCCTACTTTTCTCGCATGACTGAACTCAACACAAAGTAGTATCGTGTAGTATTGGTACGTGATTGCTCTGCCTCCTGTTTCTTGTTACTTTTTTTTTTGTCTCATCTTTTAACTTAAGGAACGCCAGTCACCATTTTACATGTTTAACATAACTGGACGAAAACGTCGAGCCCACTTAATTTTTGTTTTTACTTATTCAAGATTTTAGTCTCCACTTTGTGTGGCATTGGTGTTAATTTTATAATTAGTCTCCACTTTGTGTGGCATTGGTGTTAATTTTATAATTTATGAAAGATTTTAGTCGCCACTTTGTATGTATGGAAATGTCAATGATGTTAATTTTATAATTCATGAGAGATTTTAGTTGCCATTTGGTATGTATGGAATTGATGTTAATCTTATAATTTATGAAAGATTTTAGTTGCCACTTTGTATGGAGATGATGTTAATTTTATAATTCATGAAAGATTTTAGTTCCCTGTTTGCATGGAAGGGATATCTACTTTTAAAATTCATAAGAGATTTTAGTTGCCAGCTTCATTTCATTGGACTGAACACCATTACTATGAAGGGTTGCTACATAGACTAGAGTCACTAATACATGACTGTATCATTCTATCCTAGACCTAGCTCTGTCATGTCTGTCGCTCTTTGCTAGTGCTGGGCGGCTAGGATCCCGATTATGGAAAGCTAGGAATCGTAGGAATCGACTCCGAACCCAAGTACTTACTTTCTAAAGATGCGACTTCTTCAGATGGTTACCTGGTTGGCTCCAACTCCAAACATCTTCAGGATTTAGGAGAACCTTGATTTCGGAACACTACGACTACGAAGCATCAACTTTTATTTTGTAAAAAGAAATTCTCAAAAGAAAAAAAGATTTTAATGATCAAAGTAACTGGAAACCGTTGGTTTACATAAAAAGGAGTCGGAACTTTTCTTTCGTAACATTCATCGTGGGAATCGGTTCCGGAATCGCTTCTTCGCCCAGCCCTACTCTTTGCTCTTTTTGTGAAAACTTCGCTACCCTGGTGCACACTTGGGGTGCACAGGTGAAAGGCAAAACACAGCTCGTTATAGTCAAGGTAGCCTCACAACCTTTCCCTTGTCACCCGTCATTTGGTTCCAAACTTCGAGTCGAAAGGTGCGCTCCTTAGTTTTTGCTTAGCTTTAGTAGAGGTTTTACGGCGCTCACAATTGCATAAGGTCATACGAGCGCCAAGGGGGTATCTGTCAACAGAGAAGTCCTTACAGGGGAGCCTGCCTCCTAAATGGTCTAAATTATGTCAACGTGGTGTAAAATACACTTAGCCTACATATTTTTTTAAAATATATTATTATAATTATACTTAAGTGTTGAAACTGTTTTGAAACCAAAGAAAAATGGCTGTAGTGCGAGTCTGCTGACTGTTATGTTGATACGTGTGGGCTAAGATTGTAAGAATCACAATTCGTTGTTTTTATATATCTACTTTTGACTATTCCAACATCGTGTCAAATATACATGGTGACGTCACTTTGGTGTGTGTGACGTCAGACTTATCGCTACCTTAGAGTTACAAAGTTCTATCTGAAATTTTTGGCCGTTTTGAGTTACTGAGACCATGAGAGCGGGTGGTTGGCGGGTGCTCTGGTGTGGTCTGCTTTTTCTTTCCTATCAAACATCTATCGTCCTTATCTCCCCTTCTTCTTTTTTATGTTTGTTACTCTCTTGTCACACCTCTAATCTTCTGGCGCTCATATGACCTTATGCAGTTGCGAGCGCCGTAAAACCTCTACTAAAACTAAAACTACCGTAACTGAGACCACCAGACCAGAAAGCAAATTGCTCTATCTGCTCTATCAAACTCGTTAGATTATTCGGAGTCATTATCAAGATAACAATATTCAAACAAAGAACTGCCTTTGAAAAGGCTTGATATAATATAGTGAGACTCAGAACTTTTTTACGTCAAATTTCTCAAGACTTGATACTTAGCAGATAGAACTTTGTAATTCTGAAGTTTGCTACATCTGTGTGATGTATGTCTCAGCGCATTTGTAAGACTATACTGCCGTGATCAGATAAAACGTATTCTTCTTATTTGTTTGTTCGTGTTTAGCTCAAATTTGATGAAATTTGGTTTAGTCAACGTAAATGAGATATATCTTCATGTGGGATAGTCAAACAAAAACAACTTTGCTTTTAGTTTGTTTAATTAGCACCAAAAAAACCCACAAATCACGATTATCTCGAAACGTTGATTTTTTAGAAAAAATGCATTTTATCAGATCAATGCAGTATAGCTTTGCGATAGCTTTGTGTTTGCATTAGATTTACGTTTCCTGCTTCTTTTTTTTTTAAATGCTGTTGGTGTTGTTGTTGTTGTTGTTGTTGTTGTTGTTGTTGTTGTTGTTGTTGTT
>NW_004798792.1:68338-74104 GCF_000002075.1 Aplysia californica | reverse complement strand
CACACACACACACACACACACTCAAACACAAACAATTGAAATCACCAAACAGTGGCGGACATTTTCTCTCTTACTTTACCTCTGAAACCCAGCGACCCCCCACCTCCTTCAATGGCACATAGGCCTTTATTGACTCCTATTCAAGACATGTGGGTATTATTTTCTTCATCGAAAGCAACCAATAATTCCACATGCCCAAAAATTGACGAGCGCCTGATTCCACAGCGTCATGGCACAATACTTGCCTTTTTTTTTTCTTTTTTTTTTTGTGTGTGTCCCTTGCCCATTTACATGAGATTGACGCCATCTGATTAGTAGAAAAGGTGCGTACGATAGTGTCCAATAATCTATTACTTGTATATTTAGTATAACATATAAGTGCTATAGATAGAGATTCCATGAATACAGACGTAAGTCAAGGATCTGAGAGCGATGATGATTTTAGAAATAACGGTGGTAATGAGTGATGATGTGGGATTGCGTTTAGATCTATATAATGTTAGCGTTAGTTCCATCTTCCTCTGCTCCAATGAGTCACGAGGGACGTGGGCACCCTCTATCCCGTTCCCTACTGGAACCATCTTTACGGTCACCGTGAAGTTCCGAAATGGTGGGCACAGTCTCTGCTAAGGTGACATCGTTAGTGTTAGTCTATTCTATCGGGCCAAGACAAGTGATGACAGGACCTAAAGTGTGGTCCAAAATTCGTGGCGCAACTTTTACTCAAACATCTCTTTAGTGGGTGAACCAGTGCCACCCATACTTTGGACAGCTGTTTGTGTCAATTTGTCTTAACTTAATCATATTTTCCAAAACAAATACTATAGATTGAAATCTCTATCACCCGGAAAATACTATTGTTCACAGCACTTCCCGCTTCTCACACACATGTTACATACGCATATGGCTTACGTCACAGATCACTGAAGACACTTTTAGTGACAAAGGTTCTCAAAACGGGTGTTCAATAAAGATCGTGTCACGATTAGAGAAAACGTGACTGACTTGCTTTCAAAAGCGATATCGTCCCAGCTGTAAACCTTTTAAAATATGTAGAAACCCACCCATTTAGATTTTTTTAAAAAATATATTTACTAAGGAATTTTCTAGAATAGAATAGAGCTAACAGGTGTTTACCACACAAAAATTGATCTGTAGAGTTAAATTGATACAAATCATCGTTAAGAAGCTTTATTAGAGTCTATGTTCGATAGTTAAGAAAACATTTGACAATAAGTTGTGCCACGAATTGTTGACCACACTCTAAGTAGGTAGACAGTATACATTACGTGACTTAGATCCTTGGGAACTGATTCGTAGATCTATAGTGCGGTCAAAAATTCGTGGTGCAAATTATTTTCAAATATCTCCTCAACACAGGTTCTCCAATTTTTTCACAGTGACTTGTATCAATTTGTCTTAACAGATCAACATTTTTGTAAACACCTACAAGCTGCATTCTTGAAAATTCCTAAATACCAATAAAAAATCCAAGTGGGTTGTTTCTACAGATTTTTAAATGTTTACAGCTGGGGCAATGTTGCAATGTTGCAAGTCCGTCATGTTTTTCTAATCGGGACATTATGCTTATTGAACGCATGTTTTGAGAGTCATTAGTGCAGAAATGTGTTCACTACAACAATAATTTCTTGTAACAAGTTTTGCCAGTAAAAATTGTCCTTGATGAGCTATGACAGAGGCTATATGCGCAATCAAAATGTGTGTGAGAAGCGGGAAGTGCTGTGAACAGTACCATTTTACGTGTGACAGAGATTTCAAGTATTTTATATACATTTATGAAGAAAAGTTTTTTAATCTAGCCCCAATTGTTCTGGAAAAATATGATTTAGTTAAGACAAATTGATACAAACTGCTATGCAAAGTATGGATGACATTGATTCGCCTTTAAAAGAGATATTTGAGGATAAGTTGCGCGACGAATATTTGACCGCACTATTAGTATTAGTAGGAAGACAGTATACAATACGTGACTTAGATCCTTGGGAACTGATGCGTAGATCCAGTCTACTTTCCTTTCACATGCAAAACTGAAGTATCTGCACTATGAGTGTTTCTCTTCTCTGACTCCATCTTCTATTTCATCAATTCGCTCAGATGGTCTTGCTCAACATCTTTCCTTTGAATACGATCACGCGATGCTGACTAAACATGCTTGGCTTGGTTGAATTCTTAAAGACGATGAAATCCCTGATAGATAAAACTTTCGAAACAAACCAATAGAAAAGAACATTAAAATTCGCCGGCACACTAAAAAGCTTAATAAAATGTACCAGTAATTTACACGCACCCTTTTAACTATTTAAGCGCATTCCACTTTCAATAGGTTTGAATAACAACAAACAAACAAAATTTAATCCTAATTTTTATTCCTTCAAGTTTCGAAGAAAGATCAAAGCGGTTATGTCGACAAAAGTATTTGAAATTTCCTCCCTTTGAGCTCAAAGCATCTCCTTACAATGTTGACATATATGGCTGGTCTTTTGGAGTGCAACCGCTTTATGTTAATGATAAATTAATATAGCACCGACATTTAGAAGAGACGCAGCGCATAATAGTGTCAGGCACTTTGATTATTTAAAGGCTGGGTGCACACTCGTTCGATCAGTCGGATAGGTCGGAAAGATCCGATTGGATCGCGTCGGGTTGAGAAGATGGGCTAGCCAGTAACAAAGCTAAAAGTATCGATAGAGCCTACTTTTGTTTTAGTAATGTTTTACCAAAGATCTTTGGTTTTACGGCGCTCGCAACTGTATACTCTCCTATGAGCGCCAATGGGTGGATGTCAACAGAGAAGTCCAAACGGGGAATCAAGCTTACTCTGCTCACCTCTTTAGCCTCAACAGCACAAATTGTAGGGCTTACTTTGGGCCTGTATCCAGAGCACACCGTCACTACCACCAGTCTGACTTACCGGACAGAGTCGGGGTCAGCCAGGTTTTCCATCATTTAGGGGTGAAATATGTGCCCTTTTGACTCAAAGTAACCGATTCGACTGGAGGCCTTGAAAAACAAACGTGTTTAATTCTAAAGATCACACTCGAATATTATGGTCGAATAGGGTCGTGGGTGGTTGGCGGGTGCTCTGGTGTGGTTTGCTCCTTCTTTCCTATCAAACATATATCGTCCTTATCTCCCCTTCTTCTTTTTTATGTTTGTTACTCTCTTGTAACGCCTCTAATCTTCTGGCGCTCATATGACCTTATGCAGTTGCGAGTGCCGTAAAACCTCTACTAAAACTAAACGAATAGGGTCGTGCTGTGCCAAAATGATAGCCTCGGCCCAATCCAGGTACGAATTTTGTTGTTATTGTTGTTTTTTTGTTGTTGGGGGTTTTTGGTCAATTTGTTAGTGTTTGAGCTTTTAATCAGCTGCTTGCACTGTATGCTTCTCGCAAAGCTGAGAATGTTTCTAAGTGTTCTTCTCAACGAGCCAATGGTTGTGCTCCAGCCCTTACTCACTATCTAGAAAGGTTTGACCTTTGTGTGTCACATTGAGGCTTTCTGATTGGCTGTTGCTGTAGTTGGGATCCGATTGACAAAAAAAAATCTAAAGCGTTTGATTTCTGGACGATTAGATGAGTTTGAAACAACATCAGACTAAAATCAGAAGAAAGGCCTGGACAGTGGCAGGCTTTCCACATATCGTACAGAATCAGAGATGGGGAATCCCGCCAGCGTGCATTGAGTTTGATTTGATCGTGAGTAGGTATGTGTGTGAGGAAAGGGGAGGGGGGGGTTACAGCTGTTGTTCATAATTTGGTTCATAAAGATAATTACGTGATGAACTCACCCATCTTCAACGGCGTCTGTCGTGAAGCGGCTAGGCACTTCTCTATCATATGCAGAAGACTTGAGTTTAATTCCTGAGTGGGGAGAAATATTTATCGAGCGTCTCCGTTTTTCCTGCTGGGACGTTGTATCCCTCTCAGCCCGAGTTGGCTGGGTCAAATCACACCTCCTAAAGGAACTTTTTCTTTTTATTTTGATGATGATGATGATGATGATTTTTTAAAATGTTTCTGATAAAGCCATAAGTCAGCGAAACGTTGAACGTATAAAATTGTGAAAATTTTACAAGTCACCACCGTTTGTTGTTGTTGGGTTGTTTTTATTTGTTTGTTTTTTGTTTTTTGGGGGGCGGGGGGGGGGTGATGGTCCCGTGTCCTGATTTTGGAGCAGATATATGTTGGTTATGTAAAAATGTGTTGACGTGGCGCAAATAGTTATGTTTCAAGAAGAATATGACAAGAAAAACAGAATAAGAAAAGGTGGAATTGTTAAGTCGGTGATGATGATGATGATGATGATGATGATGATGATGATGATGATGATGATGATGATGATGATGATGATGATGATGATGATGATGATGATGATGATGATTTTTTTATGTTCCTGACGAAGCCATACGACGGCGAAGCATTGAACGTATAAAAATTTTGAAAATCTTACAAGTATCCAACGTTTGTTGTTGTTGGGTTACTTTTTGGTTGTTGTTGTTGTTGTTGTTGTTGTTGTTGTTGTTGTTGTTGTTGTTGTTGTTGTTGTTGTTGTTGTTGTTGTTGTTGTTGTTGTTGTTGTTGTTGTTGTTGTTGTTTTGTTGGGGTGGTTTTTTTTTGGGGGGGGGGGGTCTCCTAAATGATCTAGATTGAGTCGGTGAGGGTGTAAAATAACTGCATAAAAAAAAGAAAAAGAAAGATGTCAACAGAAAGAACATGGAGAACATTTTAAGTAAGGATCTATATATCCCACACATTTAACCCAGGTTATTCCTGACAGGCAGAACGGAGACAGTCTAAGGGCTTGTTAGTCTATATCTTGTCCATGAAAGTCGAACTATCATTATCATTTTCATTATCATTATTATTATCATTATTATTATCGTTATCATTATTATTATCATTATCATTATCATTATCATTACCATGGTCATTATCATTATCATTGTCGTTGTCATTGTCATTATCTTTATCATTATCATGATAAACCTAATCTTAGCAACTATTTTCCGGGACTCTTATTCAGTAGGTCCCAGGTTCGAATCCGAATAGCGTGAAAAATCTCGGAGGTCCCGTGTTCAAGTTGCGCACGTTAAAGATCCCTTAGTGGTCCAAAATCGATAAGATTTCAAAATTGTCTAACAACTGAAAACGTTTAATGTGTTCCGCATGCTCATATGACCTTATGCAGTTGCGAGCGCTGGAAAACACTTACAACAAAAAAAAGCAACAACAACAAAAAATCCAAAAAAATCCTTCAGCACAAAATTATCATAAAATCAAAGCACTCGTCGAAAAGGCCATGGGAATAAGGCTAACCTGAGAGCAATTAACAATTATTTTATCGCTACCATTCTCGAGTGAGTGGGTTGTGTATTTAGTTGTTTTCTTTACCAAGATGATACTGATTAGAGGACAGGATGATTCGTCAATCTGTTTGACGATAAGATAATGGTTATCGATGCGAGCCTTGAAGATTTCTCATTGTTGGAATGTATGGTAAAATTGGTAAGTCAAACAAAAAGATGGAGTGGTATAATGAACGGTAAGTCAAACAAAAAGATGGAGTGGTATAATGAACGGTAAGTCAAACAAAAAGATGGAGTGGTATAATGAACGGTAAGTCAAACAAAAAGATGGAGTGGTATAATGAACGGTAAGTAAAACAAAGAGATGGAGTGGTATAATGTATGGTTAAAAAAACAAAAAGATGGAGTGGTATAATGTATGGTAAGTCAAACAAAAAG
>NW_004798792.1:65166-66982 GCF_000002075.1 Aplysia californica | reverse complement strand
GAGAGAGAGAGAGAGAGAGAGAGAGAGAGAGAGAGAGAGAAAGGGAGAGAGAGAAAGAGAAAGCCCCCACAAAACTAATAATTAACAAGGCAACTTTCTCCCAAGTCGTCACAGTCCCTTGTGCCTTGTAGCAGTGCGGCCGTCGTATATTCGACTCTGACAGACAATTTTCCTGTCACAAACCGGGTCCTTTTACTTGTCGGTTTTTGACGACAGACGTTCTGACCTTTCTCATGTAGCCTACTTTGTTCTTGATCTCTGTACTTCGTGTCCTGTGCTTATCTATATATAACGGGAAAACACGGGTAGCACATAACACCCCCCCCCCCTTTTTTTCCCCTACTACTTGAACCAATTCCACCTATGTGTACCCTAAAAAACTAAAACTAACAAACGAACAAACAAACAAACAAACAAACAAACAATCAAACAATAGCCTCAGACAAAAAAATCAGAAAACTAACAACAAACAAACAAAAACCTCCGTAAAAACAACAACAAATAAACAAAATAACAAACAAACAAACACCTAAGAAAACAACAACAACAACAACAACAACAACAACAACAACAACAACAACAACAACTGACGAACAAAAGGAAAACGCGCACTACATAACCTTGAGACGCACGAGTTTTTCTGCATCTAATCCCAGAGTACTTGGGGTTGTGTTGAAGCTCATACCTATCGGAGTTAGGCGTTAACCAAAGCCTGTTAGGAAACCCCCAGAGCTTTGAAAAGGGGCGTTAAACTGAAACCCAAACTACACACAAAGCAAACTAAGGTTAGAAAAGTAACACCGTATTTAAACGTAACAAAATGTATTGTTAAGAACAGCTGTTGGTACTGCTTTTTCGATTTATTAAGAACTATTGGTAGGCCCATTACTTTTCCTATAACAAAACCTTATAAAATTAAAGGTCATTAACTGTTGGTGTAACATTTCCTAGATAATAAACTATTACAAATGTTACAACTGTTGGTGTTACTTTTTCGTAAATGATAAAGCGAACAAATGTTAAAAACTGCGTGAATTAGTACATTGTATTACTTTTCCTAGATAATTAAGCTTTATTATGATAAGAACCATAGGAGAAATTTCTCCTAGATGATAAAACGTTACAAATATTAAAAACTCTTGGGGCTACTTTTTCGTAGAGATAACAAAGCGAAGTAAATGTTAAGAGCTCTTTGTGTTGCTTTCCTAGATAATAAAGCTTTACAAAAATGTTAAGAACTGATGGTGTTGCTTTTCCTAGATAATTAAACTTTTCAAATGTTATGAACAATTGTAGCAACAATTGGGTCAAAATATAATGTTACTGAAAAGCACATAGAGCTTGCTTTCTAGCGGGGATATGCGCAATACAAATGCGATTATATTATTGATGATGATGATGATGATGATGATGATGATGATGATGATGATGATGATGATGATGATGATGATGATGATGATGATCACTATTATTACTATTACTATTATCATTACTATTTTCATGAACTTCTCGTTAATAATAAAACGTTACAAATGTTAAAAACTAATCTTGTTACTTTTCCTAGAACAGACGTTATTTAAAACAAAAAGATGTATATTGGATGATTTAATTTTGTCTCAAATTCAAACAAGACTGTCACTCTTACTCTGCTTTCCAAACAATGATGATGATGATGAGGAGGACAATCATTATTATTGTTGTTGTTGTTGCTGTTATTATAATTATTATTATTATTATCACCATCGTTGTTGTTGTTGTTGTTGTTGTTGTTGTTGTTGTTGTTGTTGTTGTTGTTCTTCTTCTTCTTCTTCTTCTT
>NW_004798792.1:60672-62524 GCF_000002075.1 Aplysia californica | reverse complement strand
AGTCTAGTGGCTCTTTGTAGTCGAGCCGAAAGCACGTTTTTATCTGTGGCTTTGAAGCCGCGGTAACAAAGGCTGCGACTGGGGCCGGCCGCTGTAGATCATTTGGATCACTTGGAAAGGGAACTAACTTGTTGATGGAAGGACCCCTGGCTTGCCAGGGGAGATAACGCTCAGTGAGCCTAGTGCATAGCGTCGACTGCTAGCTTCTACGTCTGCTAGCTAGCCTAGCGTAGGCCAGGCCTCCCTCTCGCACTCGTCGTTTGCTCGAGTTTCTTCTCTGAACTTGTGAATTGCCACAACGAAACCAACCGACGAACGAACGAGCGAGCGAACGAAAGAACGAAGGCGGTTGGCGGTTTTGAAAAACGGCTGGCTGACTGGCTGTCTGGCTTGTGCCCTGGATTGTGTGTCTACTTGTGTGTATGAATTCTTTGAGGTCTTCGTCGCTTGAACCAGGCATACAGGTGAGTGATCCCTTCATGATGTTTCAACACTCTTGTCGGCTGGTTTGTGAGATGATTTGGGGAGGGGGGGGGATGTGAACTGCACACGCTATGCAGTTGACAGGTGTTTGGGGGGCGACCACCAATAGAAATCGAGCTTTTGCCACGGGTATGAAAGAGCATACAGCTACCCGCAGTGTCTTCTTGTGTTTGAAGAAGTCAAGTTTATCTCGCAGGTTATTCATCTTCTCAAACTTCAAACGTTTCCAGCCCTTCAGCTTTGCTGTGAAAAATCTATCCTCTCCTCGCTCGACGACGTCGTATTGCTCCCCCCCCCCCCTTACTCCCTGGGGTCTCCTTAGAAACTCGACTGAACTTTCCATTTAGTTAAAGTTTAACTTAAACGTAAATACGTTAAGAAAGTAGGTATCGGAAAACCCCCCAAACAAAACAAAATAATAGAAACAACTGAATTAGAGTGGTAGGCTCCATAGGCCTATAGATCCTAGATCAAAGTTATAGTCTAGACTATTAGATCTAGAATCTAGAGTCTAGATCTATCGAAGTTTAAAAACCAGGTCACATCTCGGTAACAAAAGAAACCACCGCCCAAAAACTAGCCTAAACACCCGTTGGGGAGGACTTCCGTAACGAGCGACCACTAGATCTATGAGACAGAGGAGAATTGAGAGTTTGGGGTAGGGGTAGGGGTAGGGGTAAGGGTAGGGGTAGGGGTAAGGGTAAGGGTAGGGGTAAAGGTAGGGGTAGGGGTAAGGGTAGGGGTAGGGTTAGGGTTAGGTCTAGACTAGGCCTCTTCTTTATTGTGTTTAATGGGGTGGCCGCTCGTTACGGAAGTCCTTCCACCCGTTGTTCCAATCCCTGTTTCGTTTGGTTCATGTTTTCTCTACTTTCATTTTTTTCTACACTTTGTTCCTTTTGCCTTCTCTGTTACTTTTCGATGGCTCTGGATGTTTACACGGAGTGAACAACCAAACTCCTGTAGATCTAGATGTAGACGGTGCTTTTTCGGTAGTTCCCACCCCCCTTATTTGAGCCTGACCTACATCTAGATCTAGATCTATACGTTTGATTCGCAGTGAGCTAAGATATCAAACCTAACAACTGCAAAACATTAAATTATGGGAAAATGGGCAAGCCCCCCTGAAACCCCCCTACTCTTGTGGCCCAAACCCGTGAATAAATTGCGGGGTGGGAACTACCGAAAAAGCGCCGAATCTAGAATGTATCATATGTGATGGGTTACGTCATATGTAACATGTATACGTGCTTGTATGTTGTACAGTATTGTGTATGTTTGTGTGGAGTGTATAATATTATAATACTCACGTTTAGCCCTTGATTCTAGATCTAGAGATCTATCATGTTATTTACAGTATGATATAATAATA
>NW_004798792.1:55760-58980 GCF_000002075.1 Aplysia californica | reverse complement strand
CCACGACTTAACCCTATCCGTACGTCGTGTTTTACTATCGTATCCATTCGACGTGGGGAACTCTGTGCCACCACTTAACCCTATCCACTATCCCTACGTCGTGTTTTACTATCGTATCCATACGACGTGGGGAACTCTGTGCCACCACTTTCCAAAGAGGAAATTTACTCATTAATCTGATCCGTACGCTTTGCATAGCAGTCTGTCAAAAAATGTCTTTTTTAAAAGAAATACTGAAAGTTTCAGAGAGATCTTCGTTCTAAAAGTATTCTGAAATGTGAAGAATACTACCCCGGGGGTACAAAATGACCCCAGGGCGTACGGATAGGGTTAAAAGGTGCAAGTACGGTCGAAATAATTGCCCAAGACGGTCATAGTTGGAAGTGAGCAATGGTTTTCTTAGACGGGTGGAGAATTATTTCATTTCTTGTTACCCAGGATGTTGGTCCTTTTTGCTGGAACGCTGTATCCCTTCTGCCCGGGTTGACCCTGACAGGCAGAGTCGAAGCCGAACCCATGAATGATCTACAATTGTATTGACGGTGTCGTAAAACACACGTTAAAAAAAAGGTTTCAAACTTCCGTACGTTAAACATTAATAATCGTTCCTTCTAAAGACACTGTGGGTGGGGGTGGTGGTGGGGGTGGGGGTGGGCGCTCTCGTGGTCTAGAGGTTACGTGTTCACCTCTCATTCAATGGGCCTCGGGTTCGAAACCTAACAGCAACGGAAAATGTTTTTGTCTAAAATTTCTCCCTTTCACCTCCTTTTCTGCTCTGTAACTGTTTTGTCGTCTGCTTTTGTCTTCCTCTCCTTTCTGCAGCCTTTCTACTGGTACATGTACTCCTTTTCTCTTTCTTACTATTGTCTTTCAGCCATACACCAGCTCATGGTAGGTAAGATCTAACGCCTAGCCTTCTTGGAAAAATTGCGAAAAATCTCGGAGGTCCAGTGTGCAAGTTGTGCACATTAAAACCAAGATCCCTTGGTGGTCCAAAATCGATAATAGTAAGCTTCGGCCGTCATTCGAGCAAAATTCAAAATTCCTATAAAAACTGAAAATGTTTAATGTGCTCCATCCAAGAAAAAAACCCGACTAGCCCCAACTGCGCTTAATGACTTTGATTGGCAGTGTGACTCGGTATAACCAAGACTTTCATATCTTCACAATATTTCCTGAGTTTTTGGGACACCTGAATAGACATAAGGGTCTTGAACATCTAGCTCTCTCTCTGGCAAAATTGAGGGCAATCGAGACAGGGGTAGGCCCAGAACAACATATTTAGGGAACCTAAACAAATGGGTAACAGGGAAAGATCATGGAAACGTAGCTTTTTTAAGAGCATCCGAGCAAAGGAATGAATGGAGAACCATGATCGCCGATGTCTGTCGCAGATCTGGCACTGGATGATGATGATGATTTCCTGAGGTTGAAGAGTGTGAGAATAAACCTGGAGATGCCATTTCTGACTCAGAGGTTGGCGTGGAATGACCCGACATTTCGTCGTCTCAGAACTATAATTTTGTCCAAAGTGCCTCTTTATTGAAGTATACTTTGGACAAAATAGTTCTGAGGCGACATGGTTACGGTCGCTAGCTGCTCTCGTAGTACTGTTTGTCACATTGAGCCGTGTCTAGGCTTTTTTAGTTTTTGTTCTTTTTTTGTGTACACTAAGATAGCCTAGAACCATGCCCAAGCTTTGATGTGTCATTTCTCAAAGATCCGACATTGTTTACGGTCGCTAGCTGCTCCAATTTTAATTATGCAGTTTTTCATATACTCATGTATATAATTATAATAATATTCAGCTTTCTTAGTACTTTTTAAAAACTAAGATTATATAACTTAGAACCATGTCCATGTTTGATGTGTGATTTTGAAATAACCTGACTTTGGTTACAGTCGCTAGCTGTTCTTGTATTAGTTTGTCATATATTCAGCCATGTCTAGGCTTTCAAGTACATTATTGTGTACTTTTAGATAGACAGCCTAGAGCCAAATCCATGCCTTGATGTGTAATTTTTCAATGACCTAACATTGGTTACGATCTCTTGCTGCTCTCGTGCATTTTGTCCATTCAGCCATGTCCGTTCTTTGATGTTGTCGGCCCACATTGTGTGTCGTGCGTTGCCCCGGATATTGCCTCCGAGAATTTCCCTCACAATGTAGTAATGAGCAAAAGCACAGACTGCTGAAGTATGTTTACAGACATACTAACTAGGTGCTCTAGTGTGGCTTGTTCCTTCTTTCCTATCAAACATCTATCGTTCTTATCTCTCCTCCTTCTGTTTTTGTGTATGTTACTCTCGTGTAATACATCTATTCTTCGGCACTTATATGACCTTATTGTGTTGCAAGTGCTGTTAAACTTTTACTAAAACTAAAAGACAGCCTAGAGCCAAGTGCATGCTTTCGTGCGTAATTTTTCAAAGACCTGAGATTGGTTACCAGTCTCTAGCTGCCCTCGTGCATTTCGTCCATTCAGCCATGTCCGTTCTTTGATGTTGCCAGCCCACATTGTGTGTCGTACGTTGCCCCAGATATTGCCTCCGAGAATTTCCCTGACAATGTAGTAATGAGCAAAAGCACAGACTGCTTAAGTATGTTTATAGACATACTAGAAGGGTGAAAGTGAAAGGTGGTTGGTGGGTGCTCTTGTGTGGCTTGTTCCTTCTTTCCTATCAAACATCTATCTATCGTCCTTATCTCTCTTCCTTCTTTTTTTTGTGTATGTTACTCTCTTGTAATACATGCATTCTTCGGCACGTGTTGCAAGTGCCGTAAATCTCTCTCTAAAACTAAAAGACAGCCTAGAGTCCAGTCCATATAATAGGCTATGATGTGTAATTTTTCAATGACCTAACATTGGTTACGATCTCTTGCTGCTCTCGTGCATTTCGCCCATTCAGCCATGTCCGTTCTTTGATGTTGCCAGCCCACATTGTGTGTCGTACGTTGCCCGAGATATTGCCTCCGAGAATTTTCCTCACAATGTAGAATCTGGTAATGAGCACAAATACAGACTGCTGAAGTATATTGCGTACAAGAAAGCTTGTCGTATTTGTGTCCATTTCCGATAGAAGAGAACAAAGCTTAGAACGTGTCAATGATATTATTGTCTGAGCGTCTTAGAGGATGTGTTGTGCTTCTCTCTCTCTCTCTCTCTCTCTCTCTCTCTCTCTCTCTCTCTCTCTCTCTCTCTCTCTCTCTCTCTCTCTTC
>NW_004798792.1:51879-54089 GCF_000002075.1 Aplysia californica | reverse complement strand
CTACCTCCCTCCCCATCCACTCTCACTCACACAATTACTCTCTCTATCTCTCCACCCCCCTCTCTCTCTCCTCCTTTCTCTCCACCCTTCCACCCTCCCTCTCTCTACCTCCTTCCCCTCATCCCTCCCCTTCCCCTCCCCCCTCTCTCTCTCCCTCCCCTCCTCCCCCTTCCTCTCCACCCTCTGTCTATCTGTCTCTCCCTCCCTCCCCCCTCTTTCTCTGTTGGATTTTGGAATTTGTTGAACCATCTGTAGGTATTTGTAATCTTAGATAAATGACATAATTATTATATTCCTAGCAAAAAATTGTTGTTTGTTTGTCAATATGCTAAGTTGGTGTTTTAACGCCTCTAAAATGGCAGCTTGCACTGTCTAAGTCAAAGTATTTTGTTGTTCTGTTGGATTTTGGAATTTTTTCCACCATCTGTAGGTATTTAGATATAGTATTCATGCATAAATGATAGATATTCAATGCAAAAAAAATAATTGTTTGTTTGTTTGTCAATATGTCAAGTTAGTGTTTTAACGCCCATAAAATGGCAGCTTGCACTGTATGCCTCTCGGGAAGTTGAGATTGTTTCAGAACGCTGTCAAAATTAACGATATAGATTTTTGCAAAGCGCGTAGGGCTTAATTGTTGTTGAGCAGAAATTTGCGAAAAAAACAACCCAACAACGAACAAGAAAAAACAAAAAAAAACGACCAAAAAGATAGGTTCTAATTAAACACATTTTTGAGGGCCTGAGACCGGAAGTTCATTTTTGTGATGACAAGTTATTATATAATATAAATGTATTCTCTGTTTTCTTTTGTTTGTTAGTTTAGTATAGGGTTTTACGGCGCTTGCAACTGCATAAGGTCATATGAGTGCGCGGGACACACCTAATACTTTTTCGTTGGTAGGAAATTTTGAATTTTGCCTACTCTTATCGATTTTAGACCACCAAGGGATCTTTAACGTGCGCAACTTGCACACGGGCTCCGAGATTTTTCGCCCTTGTCCGAGAAGGCTTGGTGTAGATCTTTCCTACCAGAAGATCAGGGGTGTGGCAGAAAGACATCAGTTAGGAGGAGCCAAGGAGTAGTAGTAGAAAGGCTGCAGAAAGAGTCAGGAGCCCAGAGGAGGGGGCAAAGGAGGTGAGGGGGTGGGGGCAGAAAGTGGAAATGAAAGCAGACAACAGAACATTGTTAGAGATCAGGAAAGGATGTGAAAGGAGACAATTTTAGAGAAGAAAATTTTTCGGTCGCTACCCGGAATCGAACCCGGGACCTTTGAATGAGAGGCCAACACCTTAACCTCTAGGCCACGAGAGCCCCCTCTGTTTTCTAGTATTTGCTCTTCACGGTCTAGTCGACGCTGTAGAAAAATTAATTATGAACTTTCAGGAGCGGGTTTGCGATAGATGATGTGAACGGAACCCATAAATCAACTGTAGTTGTGTCTATTACCATAGTTACCGATTGAGCAGGAAGTGTGTTCAATGCAGAAAAAATCGCTGCCTCAGAATCACAACGTTCTATCTGCTCTGTACCTAATTTGGGGAAATTTGACACTTCTCTATACAATGTATATAAACCTAATTGTGTTGTAAGTGCCGTAAAACGCTTACTAAAACACAGCCCCTACACCCCAGACGCCGGTACCAATGAGGGAGAAGAACTTGTGTGGGTGGTTGGCGGGTGCTCTGGTGTGGTTTGTTTCTTTTTTCCTATCAAACATCTATTATCATCCTTATCTCCCCTACTTCTTTTTTATGTTTGTTTCTCTCTTGTAACACCTCTAATCTTCCGGCGCTCATATGACCTTATGCAGTTGCGGGCGCCGTAAAACCTCTACTACTAAAACTAAAAGAAGAACTTGTTATTGGACATCAGTTGTCAAAGGTAATGACGAAGGTGAATTTTGGAAAGAAATATAAAAGGACGAACAAAAGCGAGTTATCGACAGTCAGTTGGGGATAAATGAAGCAGAGAAATTAAATTGTATGGACGTTTTTGTTGTGTTTTTTTTACGATATCAAATTTATTCACTTCAAAGGCCCGGCCGCACTCATTAATTCAAAAGGACGAGCACACAGTAAAACGTTGTGTGCGTAATAAATGTTTGATCGTATCATGTTTGTTTTGTAAATACATGTCCTGCCTGCCTCCTGCCCTGTCTGTCTGTCTGTCTGTCTGTCTGTCTGTCTGTCTGTCTGTCTGTCTGTCTG
>NW_004798792.1:46352-47059 GCF_000002075.1 Aplysia californica | reverse complement strand
CATCTTTACTCATGACTGTTTCTTGTTCCTCTAGTCTTGACTCTGTTTCGTTCAAGGTGGGTGATTGGTTGCAGGGCTCTCCGGGTAGGTTCTAATTTTCTGTCTCTCGCTTGTTTCTGTCGGTGTGGGCGGTTGGAGGGCGCTTTCTGTGTTGCAAGTGCCTTACAACTCTTGCTAAAACTAAAAGGGAAAAAAAAAAAAAAGATTGTTTCAGTGATGACTCTTTCTTTCAAGGTGGTTGGTTGGTTGCGAGGGAGGGGTGGTGTGTGTAGGTCAGTGGTAGGTTAGGTGCCTGCTGTATGTTCAGCACTGGGGGCTGCAGTCCTCTCTTTGCTCGTGTGTTGGGCTGGTTGTTGCTGGCTGGCTTTGACTTGGGAGGTCTCTCTTGTTGAATTACTGCTGACTTTTGTGGGCACCACTCCCCTGTTCCTTTGTCATTGTCACTTCTTGGCACCGTTCTTTCACGGGGATCCCCATCTTTACTCATGACTGTTTCTTGTTCCTCTAGTCTTGACTCTGTTTCGTTCAAGGTGGGTGATTGGTTGCAGGGCTCTCCGGGTAGGTTCTAATTTTCTGTCTCTCTATTGTTTCTGTCGGTGTGGGTGGTTGGAGGGCTCCCCGTGTAGGTTCTACTTCTTTTCTTTCTCTCTATTGTTTCTCTTGGTGTGGGTGGTTGGAGGGCTCCCCGTGTAGGTTCTACTTCTTTT
>NW_004798792.1:38773-46252 GCF_000002075.1 Aplysia californica | reverse complement strand
CCCCCCCACTGAGATAGTACTTTTAAGATGGAGCAGACAGCTGTTATGTACAATTATAGTTCCAGCACTTTTAAAATGAATGGGGCCTATAGAATTTATACTATAGTGTATACTATCATAGTAAATGCACTTTTTAGATGGAACAGGTGGCTGTTATGTATAATTATAGTTCTAGTACATGTACTTTTCAGATAGGGTATTTGTATGTAATATATACCATCTTGGTAGTACATGCATTTTAAGGGTGGAACAGGTGGCTGTTGTATATATACAATTGTACTTTTCGTACTTTTTAAATGGGACTTTATAGCTGTACTTCAGTGTATACTATCATAGCACATTGTACATGCACTTTTAATACTTTTAAGATGGAATAGGTAGCTTTTGTGTGTACTGTGTACTATTTTTAAAGTGTTATATTACCACAGGCCCTGTGTACAGGGGGATATAACAGAACGTGGTGAAGGTTTCTCGGTCGTGTTACCCAATGACACAGGCGTAGCGAGAGAGAGAGAGAGAGAGAGAGAGAGAGAGAGAGAGAGAGAGGGGAAGAGAGAGAGTAGATTATATTATGGTGGGGGTAACAAAACAGGCACAGGTATTCTTCACTACTCCTGTAACTTCCCCTTGACTGCTGTTGTCACTACACAGTCGTGTTCAGTGGTAATTGATGCTCTGCTCCATTTCGTAGCAGGTTCATACTTCTATTTCCCTGGAGCTTTGAACTTGGTGAACAGTCAATAAAAAGCAAACTAATGGAAAAAAACTTGCTCCCAAAGTATCTCAGTCTCTAACTTTGACGATCTGAAAGGGGTTTCTTGACTACGCTATGACATTGTTTATCAGAGCGTACCGACAATCGAGGCTAGCACCCCCTATGACAATGGACTGGTCCCAGGAAGTTTGAGAACGCTGATTTTGCCTGCGTTTTGATTGGCCCAGTACCCATTGAAGCTGTGACGTCACGGCTATGGGGGGCATTTTCGGCGTCGGGGGCACATGTTCCCAACTTTTCAATGCGTCTCTCTGTAGTGTGTAGCGGTGTGGCCTAGTTGTTTCGAGCGCTTGTACCAAGGTTGGATTTGTGTTCAGTGAATGTGTTTTGGTAGAGTTATTGGAAGATCTGTGTGTACCTAAAGTTGATCAAGCTGCACCCAGTGTTGTTGTTATGGTGCACATTCGACGGGTTTCCTTTGGCTACGTTCAGTTTCACTGTTTCGCTACCAACACATTCAAGGAGGATTATCGTGGTCTTTGCTTGTGAGGGCTTTCGGCTCCCCTCTGTCGGCTGTCTTGAGGCTACAGTTCAGTGGCAGAATTTGTTGTGTCGACTGCTTTCCTCACCACCCACCACACAGTCTATTTCGAAAAAAACCTTGGATTTTATGCTCTGGATTTACAACTGGATTCGGTGATTACAAGTACTCGTATGAAACGGATTAATCAAATGCTCTATGAAGATTTTTTGCACGTAAGCCATGTCATAATTTGTAATTGCTTTGTTTGTAAAAAATGACAGAGCTGGAACTGCTATTCTTGGTTAGATCTAGTCTTCAAATTTTATGTTCTATGAGGTCTGTCTTGTTTGGTTAATGGGTGAGAATAAAGAACCACCTCTAGGTCTAGATCTAGAATCTAGATCTAAATCTAGATATCTAGATCTAGATTCTAGATCTAGAATCTAGATCTAGATCGGACTAAAAGAATATAATAGATCTATTTTTAGATCTAGATCTATTTTGTCCAGGCAATGTAGCCTACTCTAATGTCTCTATCTTGACTATCTATGCGAGAAGGTCCTCTTTAACTTTGTGGATGTAGCCTACTTCACTTTATTAACTTGATAACCAGCCCTTATATTGCTAACAATAACAAAACATTTTAATGTAAAGTAGACCTCCTAAACTCCAACTTGAGGCCTAGATCTATATATCTAGATTCTAGATCTAGATCTTGCTTTGTTTACTTGTTTAGTGTTTAGCATAGCCTAAATATCACTTTGGCTTAGCCTGACGCCTGACAGTCTGAGCTTGATTTGGTGTATAGCCTAGACTAGATATAGGAGTTGAATCTAGACTTGGATCAATATCAATTCAAGGTTAGCTGTCACTGTCAAAATCAAAAGTCATCGAAAATTAAATGATAAATTTTAATAAGTAATGAGGCTAGCATTAGATTAAGCCTTAAATATCTAGACTCTAGATCTAGATTTCTAGTTACAATGCTTTTACTTCAATAGTTGACAATAGCCCCCGTGCTTTATTTTGCATAGTTAAATGAGGTCGCGAACCCGAAAATCGGCAGCACATTATGCCAGTTCACGCAGAGTTTTTTTTTGTGTTGTTAGAGTCACCATGTCCCATTGTCATTGTCCATTCTTATCTTTATCTTGATGCGTTCCCAGACAAATTTATCCATTATTCCAAGTCCGTTTAGCGTCATTCATATTTTCCATTCATAGAGTTACCGTTGACTCGACTAATGGAAAAGCTGAAGGGAAGTTTCTTGCCTCAACGATTTCATTACTAGAATCTAGATTTATCTAGATCTAGAATTCTAGATTTCTAAACTCAAAACTTTTCTTTTCTTAAACTAAAATGCTTTCTATTCTATTCATTGTGATTGTATTACGGAATGCTCAGTTTTGACTAAAGTCTAAATGTGTATCAAGGCCTCTTTTCGATTTAATCGATTGAATCTAGACCTTGATTTTTTTTTAATATGGAGATCTAGGCTAATATAATCAGTAGGCCTAGATTCTAGTTCTAATAATATAGCTAAGCCTATTGTGATTTTGAGAGTCGAACCCAGTTCTGAAGAAATTCTCTTGCCTTGTTTTCTTCATGAACAATAGATTCTTCTACCCCATGAAACTTTGATCTGTTCATGCTAGCAAGCATTACATTTGGGCAACCTGATACACAGGAAATGAGTCAGGGATTTACCAAGGATTAACTGTAGGGAAACCAAGTTCTCACAAGTCAGCGAAGTCAAACCCTTAGGCCAAGACCAAGACCGAACTCAAAATTCAAAGCAGTGCCCAAATCCCGTTTCATTATTTTGGGAATAAAAATAGTCGCAGTAGCGCCCCCTATGTGTCCGATCAGTGAACCATAATGGCGTCAATGGCGGCACTCTTTCGCTAGGCAGGGTGAGGACCACTTTTGATTTGAATTTTCCCGAGTGTATTTTTCAGACCTCGCATATGCATGTTCTTGTAATCTACGTAAACTAAAGACGCATCTTAATTCCAGGCGATTGCATCCTCTAATTTTTTTCCTGCGTTCAATTTTTTTTGCAACCCCGATCTCAATCAATGGGAATGTGGAACTCGGCCCTCATTCTCACAATCTACCCTCGACCCTCCCGACTCCTCCACTTCTCAGTTCTTTTCTTTCCTTCAAAACTCATTCTCCTTATCTTTGAGTGTTTCCCTGTATATTTTAATTTGTGAAGTTGAAGAGACGAAGAGCTGTCTTTTATTTGCTTCACTGGATGGAGCAACATAGATCTAGAATCTAGGCTACATCCCCAGAGGTTGGGGATCGCGTTGCTGTCTCTCGGCTTGTCTTGTGTCTTGAAGTAGGTTCTACCCTGTATGGCTATTCGATTGAGGGGTAAAAAAAAATTCAAATGATGTTTCAGCTTGTGGAAAAGGATTTCAACAAATAGATCTAGATCTAGTATCTTCCGATCCTTGTAACTTATGACTTGTGATAATCTGTATAATCTCCATTGGAAATTATTTTTGCCTTTTGATCTGGAAGACAAAATTGAAGGCATGTTTATTAGCCTAGATCCTTATAATTAAAACGCTTGTGTGTGGTATGTAGATCTAGATCTAGGCCTAGGTTTAGACCAGTCTTTGGCCCTACCATTATTATGTGGGCCAGTTCCCATTAAATATATTGTTCCCTTGAATAGATTTTGGTAAGGTCTCATTTGCTTCTAGCAAAATATAACCAAATAAATGGAAAGGTTTATTATAATGATTTGGGCCTGTTTTGTTGTGAAATTAATAGCCTAAGTCGAGCTTTGTTCACTTGTTTGGGTCAACAAGCAGAGATTTAGTTTGTAATGCACGCCTCCTGGTGTCAAGGGTGGAAATGTAGATTTAGCGGTGTGTGTCATTAGTTTTAGTACATTCAGGCTGCGGAAAGTGATGCTACAACCACCTCATAGATGATAGCTTCATGGTGAGGAGTCTTGCAAGTTTCACGACTCATCAAAACCCACTGGACGGTCTCTGGTCTTTACCCAAAACAGCCTTTAAAAGACTAAACCTTTTGTGTTGTCACTTAATGAAAGTGGTATATTTCTTCTTTTCTTCTTATTCTCTTTTTGCTTTGGTTTATGCCTACCCCTTTTTCTTTTTTGGTCATCTCAATAATTTATTTTTTGTACGTTTAAAGTATCCTCAACATGTCCTAAATTGACCACTAGACTTGCTTTATTTGGCAGTGTGAAACTTCACCCGTCTCTTCAAACCCTGTCTCTCTAATACAGTGCAGCCTCTCTATAACGACATCGTCGGGACCAGAAAAAAATGTCGTTATACAGAGGCAAACAAAAATTATTACTTACATGATTTATCTGGAAAAAGTCGGGGCCTGGCCACCATGTAGCTATACAGAGGATGTCGTTGTATCAAAGATCGTTATTGAGAGGCTGCACTGTATTACAATTCGTGTTTATTTTAATGTGACAGGCAACAAAATTGAATTTTGTACCCCTGCTTTCTTCTATTTATAAAATGTTTGCGCTGTTTAGTACTGTTTGTGCCTCTTAATTTTAACAAATTTGACAAATATTTTTTATTTTAAAATTATTAATGACTATTAGTTACATGAGAAACAGAAAGGGCATTCTTTTGTAAGGGGATGATCGTCAGCCGAATTGCTCAAGCAAGTCTGTTCCCAAATAAACAACGAATTAATGTCTGGCACTCAATGGAATTCCTTGCTTTCAGTAGAGGTATTGAATATGATATTGTGCTAATGCTTCTTGTAGTTGTCAGTTGTCACAAAAGGGAATGTTCGATTCTTATTTCAGTTATTTCATTTATAATAAGACCGCGACAATAAAGTCTGGTAGGTGCATCATATCTTTACTTTTGTTGTGTTCAATTCATGATCTGGGGTTCAGTTGCTTATTTTGTTGTGTTTTGGTATGATATATAAGCTGTATTCAGTTTTTTTCTGGGCTAACGGATGCCCAAGTTAGAGTAAGTTTTAACTTCTGCTATGATAGAGTCTGTACCATGCACTAATGTGACACCGTTTTTGTTAGCTACATTTGACTGATCTGATAAGTTCAGACATAAATTGGGTCATTCACAATGTATGTCGTGTAAGCTTCATGGGCATATGTGCAGCAATTGTGTGATGTCTTTGACTTTGAGACTTATGAAAGGGGGGGTGGGGGGAGGCCTCTATACACCCATACTTTTATTGATTTGTGCCTAAGAGATCGATAAATTTCTACTTTTCATTATTAGTGTCAGTACCTTCCTTCTTTGCCTCTCCTCTATGGCATATTTTGATAAGTCTAAGGCTGTTAATTGTATTTGACAAATAGCTTACATGAATAAAACATAGAGTTAATAATAATTGTTCTAAAATAATTCCTTTTTAAAGAACCTATCCCTATATTAAGCTTTATAATGTGTGAGGTGAGATGTTCAAGATTGTCATCGTTTTACCATTGTCTCCCAGCCCCTGATATGCACATATGGCTTTTTTTCTTCTGTTGTTTGTCACATTGGTAATAGTTTTAATAGTGGGATGTATTTTTTCTACTTCTTGTCATAGAGTTTTTACTGGGCTGAATAACATGGCATGATCATCTGGCATAGTTAGACCAGTGGTGGGTGACCTAACAGAAGCTTGCTTGGTTGTCCATGGCCAGGGTGGATTTCTCTTGTTCAGATCAATAAAGTTAATAGTGTGCTCTGGTGTGGTTTGCTCCTTCTTCCCTATCAAACATCTATCGTCTCCTTCTTATTTAGTGTTTTCTTCTCTCCTGTAGCATCTCTAATCTTCTGCACTTATATGACCTCATTGCTTGTACTGTAAAACTCTTAGTAAAAAACTTAATTTAATGGAAGCAGTCAAGCAAGAAACTTTGTTGTGTTTGGTTGAGAATAATTTTGGAAAAGATGTATGTGTGTTTAGTTTAAGATACCTACAGTCAAACCTGCTCTAAAGGCTGCCTCTATACTCTATTCTCTAGACAATCACCTGTACAAACATTTCCTATTTCTTCCCTTGCGTTTTGGGTTTTTAAAAAAAATGCGTTGTAAGATGTTCAGCTGTGGAAGTTGTCCTCTTTTCTCCAGGCCTTGACAACTTCAACATAAATTTAACCTGCCTGGTCGCGACAATTTTCTCATTGCACAATTTAGTGCTCAATCTATGTTGATTGTGAGAAACGGATATTATAACAAAAATCGTTGAAAGACCACAAACCAGTCTTTGTCTTTGTTAGATCCCTGTGTAGTTGCTGCTGTAAAACTTTCTTTACGTTTCAGTATTGAATGTTCATTGTGCACAGAGTGAATTATGGCTGAAGTTGGAGGTTAATAACCTATTTATATTCCTCTTTTTGTTCATATGTCTATTTAGACTTTAGAGAATACGTGTAGTAGTACTGAACTGTGGTATGTTCCATGCAATACTGAGGAAGTCTATGGGCGGTGGATTGGGCTTTTGTTATGTAAAACTAGATGGGAGTTCAGGCATAGAGGAGACAGTAGTCATTACATCTTGTTCATGTGGTTTGTGAATGGAATGGAAAGAGGCAATGATGTGGAACTGTGGGTTGCATACAGGTCTCTTATTGATGTTGCTACTACCGTAGCTCAAAATGAATTGTGAAAAATTTTGATTTCCAACCTTCTGTGCAAGAACTGTACTTGTGTTGTGGTAAAGTGTGTGTATTGTTTTGTTCTGGGTTTTTTTTTTTTTTAAAGTAAGAATTTTACGGCGCTTGCGACACAGACATGTCTTATATAAGTGTCCAAGACTAGATGTGTGACTAGACAGTAACAAGCAAAGAAAAGGAGAGAGATACAATGATAGATTCTGATTTTAAAGAAAGAAAGAAGGAGCAAATCACACCGGAGCACCTGGCAGCCCACCCACTTTGATTGCTGTTTGCTTTTCTTATTATTATGTAATTAATAATTTGTGAGGCTGCATATATAATATTGCTGAACTCGTAAATTATAATTTATGGTTGCTTTGGGTGTATCAGTTCTTTTTTAAAGTGCATAAAAATGTAAATGCAAAGTAGTGGTGTGGTTGTAGTGCATTGTTTTACATCCATTATCTTCATTCTAGTGTGTTTGGTGGCTCAACGATTAGTGTAGGACAACAATAACGGTGTCGTTAAGGCCATCACAGGAGTGGCCACCACCCGTTACTAATAGATTTATGGCCGGAATAGATGGCACGGTGGTAGTGGAGTCTTGTATGGGGG
>NW_004798792.1:35766-36855 GCF_000002075.1 Aplysia californica | reverse complement strand
TCTCTCTCTCCCTCCCTCCCTCCCCCCTCCCCCACTCTGCGATCTTTCGCCACGTTCTCCTTGTAAAATGAACCGGGATCCTAAAGCGGCTCTTGAGCGGCCGTGAGTTTGATGCGTCTCCCCCTCCTCCCTGCCGCAGTGTTAAGTATTTTACCAGGTAGACGCTGGGGGCTGGGGGATAATAAAGTGGCAAACAGGTGCTTGTAGCTGAGCTTTGCCTCAGCCAAAAGTGGATTTGATTGGGGGTACAACACCTTTGATGTCCTGAACAGCCCTAAGCCGGCCTCATTTTTCCCGTACTTCTGTGTGTGTTTCAGAAAGAGAAGCCGAGATCAAAAGATTTTAAGGGAAAAAAGAAGGCTATGGGCTTTGGAGTGGGGGGAAATGCACTTCCTCAAACTTTTCACATCCTTCTTTCCGCTATGGATTTGTTACTTCTCTCTGGGCCTCTGAGATGGTGGTGTGTTCCCCAGACTTTACTTCTCAGCCATTTGATGAACCTTCCTGCTTTACGGATACACTGCTCCTCTCTATAGCTTGGCTTCCTTCTCTATTTTGTTGTTCTTCATAGCATCATATTCCACTCTTCACCTTTTGTGGGTTTTTAAAAAGAGTTCCAGTCTCTTTCAGTGGTTTTTTAAAACTGGGCGCTGTTGTTTGTTTTGACTTTTCTATTGTAATTTTTTATCTTTTCACTGGTTTGAATTTTTGTTTTCTTCAGTGAGGGCTGGTAAGTGTTTGAATTTAGAATGTTGCTTTTCAATACTTTCACGCAGACATGCAGTCTATGAATGATGGATCTATTGTTCCTCCTCTTGTCACAACCCCCCCCCCCCCACGATCATTGAAAGCATAATAATGAATGCGAGAAATTGTTGTCCTTGGATTTATTTGAAACAATAATAATGAAAATCTTTTTGTATTTTTGGGCTGGTTGTTGCTGGCTGGCTTTGACTTTGGGGGTCTCTCTTGTTGAATTACTGCTGACTTTTGTGGGCACCACTCCCCTGTTCCTTTGTCGTTGTCACTTCTTGGCACCGTTCTTTCACGGGGATCCCCACTTGTACTCATGACTGTTTCTTGTTCCTC